>NW_027263517.1:0-52548 GCF_902827115.2 Pseudochaenichthys georgianus
AATGCACACATGTGTTTAATCGTTAATGTCAGATATGTACTAAGTAAATACATTTGTTCCTGCTCAAGATTAGATTCAACTTTATTGTTATTGCACAGATTACAGGTACTGAGACAACGAAATGCAGTTTAGCTTCTAACCAGGTGCAACAAGCAGTGAAGTGGAAAGTAATGTACACAATCTACAGAATAACATATAGAATGATGAATAAACAGTGGGGTATGAATACACTAGATATCAGCCTGTGAGCAGTATGAACAGTGTGTATGAATATGCTAAGATATATAAAGTATGAAAACGGTAAGCAGTATAGTATAAAATATATAGATATTAATTTCATGATGATAAACATTGTGGAACAATGATGAAAATGGGAATGGATGTGGCGACGTAAAACTGACACAAAACAACAACAAACTTTTGCCAGCCAATTGGAGAGTTTCATCAGCAGCACGTGGTAAAAACCACCAATGAGTGCTCAGCTCGAGATACCAGCGAGCCGTTTCCCATCAAGCATTTAGCTTCCGCAGCTCGTGGAGAGCAACTGCGCCAACTCGCCTCGCTTCGCTCTCAAGGCTGCGGGCGTCTTTGTCCCGCGAGATTTCAAAGTCTCATGTGGGCGAGCCTCCAGAGCAAGTCGGACAAAATGACTAACCATCATGCAACGCACTAGCAAGACGTTGATCGCAACTGCGCAGGTCTGCGCAGGTCTTGCTTGTCTCAAACAAGCCTAGTGCGTTGGTTAGTCATTTTGTCCGACTTGCTCTGGAGGCTCGCCCACATGAGACTTTGAAATCTCGCGGGACAAAGACGCCCGCAGCCTTGAGAGCGAGGCGAGTTGGCGCAGTTTTTTTTATTTTTTTTATTTTCCTATTTAATTTTTTTTTTTTTTTATTGAACATTTTTAAAACATACAAAAGCTCGGTGAGGATATCATCAACTTATCAACATAAGTGCAAGACATCCATTCACAATAAGACAACAAAAATACATCCAATAAGAGCCAGGGGGAGAGAAAAAAGCATAAAGGCACAAAAACATTTGAGAGGCATTAAGTTTACTTAAAATAATAACCATTTGGAAATGTCATTGCAAATCTTTATAGACATGTTACAAGATTGTATTTTCCTAAGGGACAGAAAAAAGTACTTGAACTCATTTATGAAACAGTGAAAGGAGGGCTTGCCTCCTCTCCATTTACTACAATGTAAATGATATTTACCCAAAATAATAATTATATTTACCAAATCAGATATGGGAGAATCCAAATTATCCATATAATATAAAATGTGATATATTTTGAAGGCCGGAATGTTTGTTAATTTAAGTAACAACCAATCTCTCACATTCGACCAAAACAATTTGGAAAAAGGGCATGAGAAAAATAAATGTTCCAACGATTCATCAGATAGATTACAAAAGGAACATGGTTCCACTTCAAATTTAAATCTTGAATTTAAAAAAGTAGAAACCGGGTAGATTTTATGAACAATTTTAAAATGAGTTTCTTTTGCTTTAGGAGAAATAGGCCATTTTATAAAATAAGTGAGAGCTTTTTCCATTACAGATAAAGTGTCTAAATCGGTCCCTTGTGGAAATAAGCCTCTGTTCAAATTGTGAAAAAAGTGGGATTTCAAAGAAGCATTAATAGATTTGTTATTCTTAAGAGTATCGCCAATAAATTCCAAATTAGGTAAAACTGATACAACATTTGAGTACAGTAAAGTATTATGAATCATTTCAATAAGTGGTAGAGGAATTGCTTTACAGATTTTGTTATAATCTTTAGCAGTACACGTTATATTGTATTTCGTTGAAAAAGCCAAAACATCTAGCAGTTTACCATTGCAATCTAGTAAATCACTAACAAACAAAATACCCCTCTCATACCAATCACTCCTAAACAAGGATTTTCTGTTTATAATAATCACTCTATTGTTCCATAAAGTAGATCCATGAGGAGAAAAATTGTGGGTAAATATCATTTTCCAATAATGAAGTATCTGCTTATGAAAATTTGACAATTTGGTCGGAATCTTATTAACCTCAAAATCACATTTTAAAAGAAAATCAAACCCTCCTAGACGTTTAAATATGGCCTTTGGAATATGGAACCACATGGATTCTGGCTGGGACAAAAAAGCTTTCAACCATTTTATTTTAATTGTTCCAATCATTGATTCAAAGTCTAAAGCTTTAATTCCACCTTTATCATATTCTTTAACAAGCTGTGACTTTTTAATGTAGTGAGTTTTATTTCTCCACAAGAATTGGAAAATAATTGAGTTTTTTTTTTTAATATTGGCCGAAGAGACAAAACACGAGTGGCATGGATAAATAAGTTTAGATATACCTTCTGCTTTAGTAAGAAGAACTCTGCCAAAAATAGTAAGATCTCTAGTTAACCAACGACTGAGAGATTTCTTCATATCTGTGATACGGTTACAAATATTAAGATCTTCTCTCCTGATATAATTTTTAGATAATGTTATTCCTAAATATTTCACTTCAGGTACCACTCTAATGCGGCTTTCACACCAGCGCTTTTCAGTTTCTAGCTCCGAGCGGGAGCTTTTCTGGTTTAGCTCCGGTTTCCCTTTTCAGCTCCCGCTCTGTGCACACCGCCCACTGGCGCCCCAGAGCTGCCCTTGCTGCGTCATGACGTCACCGTTTACATCGCTGATTTGCCCCCCAACGGCAGCCATTACGGCAGCTCACAACAACAACAACAACTGCTTCGGGTCGATGATCGTGTTGCTTGTAATCACACGAAGCCAGAATAAATTGAATAACGACTTCTCCAACCTTATGCTTTGCTCCAGAGTGCCGTGGTTCATTGTTTATTAATGTGTTTCTGCAGCATTTACCGACCGCTGCAGTGCTGGCTGCTCTTCCACGGGAGTTTATTCTCCCGTTAGCTCCCGGTTAGCTCACACTGCAGCGGCCGCTCTAAAGTATTCACTGTCCGACTCACACAAGCAGCTGATGCATATCCCCAGTTCCCCTTAGCCTAAGTGAATGTGTGTCAGTCTGAATTGACACTGTTTGGTATCACAACGCTGTTATGAAAGTTTCTCTGGTATAAAACGGGTGATGTTAGCATAGCAACCGAAGCTAAACTGACTACTTGCATCCGATAGCTGCAATAATACAAAACAACACGTCTGCCTCTCTCCACAATGATCGATAACAGTGAACGGATGGTCAAAGTAAGGCACACATAAACAGAATCACACGAAGCCTGGTTAGTGCTGCCTGACTTTATAAAGTGTGTTTATAGGCACTACTGCTTGTAGGCAGGCATAACAGTCGACCCATGGGAGGTGGGTTTAGTTTCCTGCACGCCTCGACATAAGAGAGACGTAAGCGACGTCACCTCTTAGCTCCAAAGCTCTTGCCTCTGGACCGACAATTTTTTGGAGCTGGAAATGAAGCGGATTCTGGAGCTAAGAGCCGGCGCAGCTCCGGTGTGAACTGGAAAACCCGGCGCTTTTCAGGCTCTAGCTCCGAGCCGGAGCTGAAAAGGCGCTGGTGTGAAAGGGGCATAATAGAGTCAATAACGGAATCATCACATGAATGGATAGGGAGTAATTCACATTTTGAAAGATTAAGAGATAACCCTGATGCTTTTGAAAAAATTGAAATTGTGTTAAGAGTTTCCTTTACCATGGATTTATTCTTTAGGAAAATGGATGTGTCATCCGCGAATTGACTAATTTTAAATTCTTTGTCAAAGAGGGTAATGCCTAATATTTTGTGATTCTTTATAATAAGCGTCGTTAAAACTTGGGTGGTCAGAATAAATAATTTTGGGGAAATAGGGCAACCCTGTCGAATACCACGTAAAACCTTAAACCTAGGGCTCATTCCAGGGTTCAAAGATACAGAACTATCTATGTCCGAATAGAGCATCCTAATTATGTTGCAGAAATGTTCACCAAAACCCAGAAATGTTAGAGTTTCCATTAAAAAGGAATGTTCAACAGTATCAAAAGCCTTATAAAAATCCAGAAATAATACGAGACCTTCAGTATCAATAAACTCCTGGTAATCGAGCATATCCAGTATCAGTCTGGTATGGTTATGAATACTTCTGCCCTTAATAAAGGCTGATTGACATTCATCTACTAGTTGATTCAGACCTGAGTTTAACCTGTTAGCATAAACATGTGCTAACAGTTTGTAATCATTACATAGTAGGGTAATAGGTCTCCAATTATCCAACAAAAGATTATTTTTATTTGGTTTTGGAATTAAGGTAATAAGGCCATGTTTCATGGTTGGCGAAAGGTTTCCTGCTGAAATGCAATCTGTGAAAGCCTTATCAAGCATTTTTCGCACATCTGACCAAAAATATTTGTAGAACTCTATGGTTATACCGTCCAGCCCTGGTGATTTGCCACCAGACATTTGCAGTAATGCACTATCTAATTCTTCAATTTTTAGTCGATCGTCCATATACTGTTTAAAAGGATCATCTATTGTCTTTTTGAATTCTGTAATTTTACTAAAAAAGTTATCACAGTTTTCTTTAGAAAACTTTGAGTTATATAAATTGCTATAAAAAAGTCTAATTTCTTCGTTTATCTGGTCTTGATTTGCAATAGTGACATCATTAACACTCAGTTTTGTGATTTTCTTTTTCACTTGTCTTTGCTTTTCAAGATTGAAGAAATAAGAAGTGTTTTTCTCTCCTTGCTCAATCCATCGGGCTCTCGAACGAATAAAAGCGCCCTTAGCTTTTTCCAAATACATATTGTCTAATTGAGTTTGTAAATTGTTCAGTTTAATTTGCTCATCCAATGATAACTCAGCTTTAAGGCATACATTATTAATTTCACTTGTCATCTCTTGTTGTTTTTGTTTCTTTAATCTAGAGGAGTATTTACTGGAATTTATCGCAATCTGTCTCACACTAAATTTAAACCATTCCCATTTACTGAGAGATGACATATCCAAAGCCAGAGTTTCTTTTATCAGTTGTTTGATCTTTTTACAAAAATCTGCATTCTCCAAAAGACTATTATTGAATTTCCATATAGGTTTAAGATTGGGACTGAAGTTGCATTGTAAAAAGGACAAAGAGATGACACAGTGATCAGTCAGAGGTGATGCTGAAATGTCACACAGAGTAAAGGTGTAGATCAGGGGTGGGGAACCTCCGGCCCCCGGGCCCATTTGATACGGCACTTGAGGTAATTTATAAACACACGCAAAAAATGTAAGAAATCTAGACTGCAAACAAATTACAAGTGCCTGTTTTTCCTGGCCAGGGTCCTTGAACACAACACGAGCCTAACGTGTCATCACGTGGTATATGTCGTCTGTGGTGGGAGAGTGCCAGACCGTCCAAAAATGGCAGTACCCATAAGGAGCCGTACACATGCCACCGTTTTTGCGTGGCTGTGTCTTTAGGTGAAAGCCCAGTGGCGATCTGTTCATCTGTCACACTGATCATACAGTCAATAACTTTGTTGTTATTAGCATCTGGTTAGCTAGCTATGCTAACGAATATAAGAAGCTTTTTCTACAACCAGTGAGGTAAAGGCACATCTTTATATGATCATTATAGTTATAAAAAACAAGTGAATAAAGTAAACGGGTATAAAATACTATATGACAGTAAAAAAAGTTGTTATTAATAAACAAGAATACAGTTTAAAAGGGGAGGGATTTGTAAAATGTCCATAAATAAATCTGCTTACAGTTCTGTTTCATATGTTGAGATGTTTCTATATATCTCCTAATGTTGCTCTCAAAGTGCACCAGATTGATGCTTTTAACTTCAACATTTAAAAAATATCTTTTCAGACCCCCCTAGAGGAGGTGAGGTCCCCCCCCTTAAATCATGTTCACATGGATAGGAAACTAAATACATTTGCACACATGTTGTGTCCAATATCTTTCTGTTTTGGTGGACATGCCACAACCGTGCACGTGCATGAGTCATGGTGAGATATCTGGATTAAGAAGTTTCTTTTTCTGTGCACAACATGAAAGAAAGGCCAAATGAATGGGCTGTGATTTTAGTATTTTTAAGCAGAGGTCGATAATTTGTACGGCCCTCGGAGGATGTTGGAAACATGTAAATGGCCCTTGAGAGGAAAAAGGTTCCCCACCCCTGGTGTAGATGAAGACACAATCAATTATAGTATTGTTGGTTTGGACTTTCCTATGAGGTCTTCTAAAATGTGGCCTTGATGCAATGATGACACAACTTTCTTCAACTGATTACTGATGCTTTTGAGCTTTTTAACCCTGAGCATTGGCCAAAGTAAAACTGAATGTAACTGATGGGGAAATAAAGGGTGTTTTCTGGTTGGAAAGTTAAATGTTCCTGTTACTCTACAGGTGTGAACACTGTCACCTCTGGTGGAGAGCAAGAAGGCCCAGCTCGTCATGTGGATCCAATTGAGGTAAGCTTGTTTCTTTATTTTTCTGCAGCGGTGGACCAGGTGACCGTGACCACTAGCAATGATTTATGCATATATTGTATGTGGATTTAACTACAGAAAGCCCTGGTAATTATTGGAAGTAAATGTATTTACAGTGACTCGTCTTTATTCTTGAATGGCCTTAATGCAGTGATGTATGAATTTCTTCACCTGATACCTGATGCTTTTGAGCTTTTTAACCCTGAGCATTGGCCAAAGTAGTTTAAATATGTTGAAGAAAAAGGGAAGGTTGTTTGCAAGGAAGAAAATGATTGTATTTCTACACTATTTTGCAGGTGAGAACACGGTCACCTCTGGAGAGCAAGAAGACCCAGCTCGTCATCATTTCTAACCATATGGATCCACTCGAAGTAAGCTGATTGTGACTCATTGCTTTGGTACTAAAACAGTTGAGGCTGCGGCCCCACGAGGACGAATTCGGTCGTTTGCGTTACTGTTTAGTGTCATATAGACCGTTCGGCCACACGAGGACGACCGAATATGGCACTAAACGACTGAGGAAACGACAACAGGTCCCAAGGTGGATAGAAATGCATACGCCACTCTCTGGGGGGTCAAACGGCTCCGTGTATGCGCCCTATACGGACATTTTCAGATCACTGATAGTGATTGCGCAATAGCCCCGCCTCTCCCCACCTCTTCTGCTCACCTCCGTTTACCCCGCGCCAGTGCTGAAGTGTTTCGCCACCAACAACAACAACAATGGCGGATCGCAGAGTTGCTATCGTGCTCCGGACGCTATTGACCATGCTACAGTTGTTTGTGCAACATCTACAGCAATAATGATGAGGCAATAGCCCCGCCTCTCCCCACCTCTGCTGCTCACCCCCACGTCAAAGTAAACTGCATCCTGAATTCAGATTATTTATCTTTCTCTCGCGAGTGAAGTCTAATCTGACAGGACGGAGACACGCAGCTCTGCTCACCTACAGCTCCTCCCGCTGCAGCAAAACACACACTTCAAGTCAGATCATCACCCTTAGCTATTTTAATTACCTCTCAAACTCCCTAAACTAGTTATAAATATGTTTATTTTTACTGTCGGCCGGGTCACTCATTACTGGATCAGCTGCTAGTGCTTTTTTAACTAAGCTGTTAAAGGAAGTTTTTCCATTAATTAGCACTTCTTTATTAAATATTATGAATATGTCTTTATTATCAGGCTATGTTCCACAATCATTCAAAGTAGCAGTGATAAAACCGCTTCTTAAAAAGCACAACCTCGATCCAGAGGTTTTAGCCAACTATAGACCTATTTCTAATCTTCCGTTCCTCTCAAAAATTCTTGAGAAAGCGGTCGCAAAACAGTTGTGTGATTACTTAAAAAACAATGATTTATTTGAAGATTTTCAGTCTGGCTTTAGAACACATCATAGCACAGAGACAGCTCTGGTTAAAGTCACAAATGATATTCTAATAGCCTCAGACAAGGGACTTGTCTCTATTCTTGTTTTGCTCGATCTTAGTGCTGCATTTGATACTATCGACCATGATATCCTATTGCAAAGACTAGAGCACTTAGTTGGCATACAGGGAACTGCTTTAGGCTGGTTTAGGTCCTATCTATCTGAACGCTCTCAGTTTGTACGTGTTAACGATGAATCTTCCACGCAAACCAAAGTTAGCCATGGAGTGCCACAGGGCTCAGTGCTCGGACCTATTTTGTTCACATTATATATGCTTCCGTTAGGCAATATTATAAGGAATCATTCTGTAAACTTTCATTGTTATGCGGATGATACTCAACTATATTTATCAATCAAGCCTGATGAAATTAATCATCTAAATAAAATTCAAGACTGCCTTAAGGACTTAAAAACGTGGATGACCTTAAACTTTTTGATGTTAAACACGACCAAAACTGAAGTTATTGTACTTGGCCCGAAGAATCTACGAAACAAATTATCTAAAGACATACTAACTATGGATGGCATTAATTTGGCCTCCAGTGAGACTGTAAGGAATCTTGGTGTTATATTTGATCAGGATTTATCCTTTAACGCCCACATAAAATCAATTTCAAGGACCGCCTACTTCCATCTACGTAACATTGCAAAAATCAGGCATATCTTGCCTCAAAACGATGCAGAGAAACTAGTCCATGCATTTGTTACTTCTAGGCTGGATTATTGTAACTCTTTATTATCAGGGAGTACCAAGAAGTCAATCAAGTCGCTTCAGCTGATTCAAAATGCTGCGGCTCGTGTACTAACCAGAGTTAGGAAAAGGGACCACATTACTCCTGTTCTGGCTGCCTTACACTGGCTCCCTATAGAACACAGGATAGAATTTAAAATTCTTCTTCTCGCCTACAAAGCCCTTAATGGGCAGGCGCCATCTTACCTTAAAGAACTCATTATACCCTACTGTCCTACTAGGGCATTGCGTTCCAAGAATGCAGGGTTGTTGGTTGTTCCTAGAATCTTTAAAAGTACAATGGGAGCCAGAGCCTTTTCTTATCAAGCTCCACATTTGTGGAATCAGCTTCCAGTTTGTGTTCGGGCGGCAGACACCCTATCCGTTTTTAAGAGTGCGCTTAAGACCTTCCTTTTTGATAAAGCTTATAGTTAGGGCTGATTAGATTCAGCCCCTAGTTTTGCTGATATAGGCTTAGTTTGTCGGGGGACATCTTACTTCTTCCTTCTCTCTGTCTATACCCGTGTACACTCATGTTCCGATTAACCCAGCTTCCCCAAATGTCTTTCTTTTTGGTGTCTATATACGCTGGGATCCGGAGTCATGGATGATCCTGCGGTCCTGGATCGCGAGCGCTGGATCTTGAGTCGTGGCTGTGGTCCTGGATCATCGGTCCTGGATGGATATCCTCGTGGATTCATCTTCCTAATATACACACATGCATTTCCAAACATTTGGACTACCTATGTTGCAAATGTATTATCTTTTCAATTTACACACGGCATCTATTGCACGTCTGTCCGTCCTGGGAGAGGGATCCCTCCTCTGTTGCTCTCCCTGAGGTTTCTCCCATTTTTCCCTTTAAACTAGGTTTTCTTTGGAAGTTTTTCCTTGTACGATGTGAGGGTCTAAGGACAGAGGGTGTCGTATTGTCATACTGATATTCTGTACACACTGTGAAGACCACTGAGACAAATGTAACATTTGTGATATTGGGCTATATAAATAAACATTGATTGATTGATTGACTAGCAATGATGTATGAATTTCTTCACCTGAATCCTCTATGTGGATCAAGCTTTCAAGCTTTTAACCCTGAGCAGAGACTGCAAGCAAACATTATTTTTACACTTTAAGTTGCTACTTTGTTCTTAAAATACTAAAGTGTTCTCCTGTGCCCCTGCTTTGTCAGCTATTCTCTGGTCCATAGACTGGTGCACAAACCCTTACCATCAGTGGCCTTTTACAGAAAAACCTGTGAGTATGCTTTTGTTTTACAAATGTGCATGCCTAAATAGATCTGCACTTCAGTCAACAAATTGGCAAGGAACACTATCCATCATTTTAATCATTTATCCGACTTATTTCCAGATCCGTGGTCACAGATGAGGTGGCATGGAGATCCTCTTCTGTGAAACCGGCTCCACTGTTTGTTTGGGAGGCGCTCTACATGGAGAGGACTTCCCTTACGATAAAGCTTATGGTTGGGGCTTGTCACAAACATCCTCCTAGATTCTTTGTTATACATTTCCATATTATGTTTTTTGTCATTTGGATTGTTATAATTCTATGCCTGAACATTTTGACGTTAATGTGTGATTTGATGTTAAACTGTTTGCATTATTAAACAATGTATCTAAAGGAAACTTGTCGTCATTTGAATATTACAAATATGTTGGTATCTAAATGCTATTCTACATTTGTAGGTGAATGTTGGAGGAATTCTCTTCAGATTGAGCTGCAGTTAGGACTGTAAATGTATTGCATATCAAATTGTCCTTTCAATAACGTTATACTTGAACCCCTACCTCAAGAAAAGGGATAATAACACTGCTTGAGCATTTTTAAGACATTTAGAATGTGTTGCCACTTCATACACTATTTTCAAATTAGGTTTATTGAGTATGGGGCCACTAGCATTTCCTGATTGTCACTGGATTGGTGAAATTTACAAAAATAAAAATGTCCAGATGTTTTTGGAAGTGTGTAGCATGCCAACATCTCTTCCTGTCGTTTCTTTTATACAGCGGTTGTATTTTGTCAATTTAACACTGAACCCCTTTAAACACTCAACATGCTGATGTTTCAATGTAATATGGATCTCCTGAAGCAAAACATATTTTCTCTACAGAGATAAATGAATTCTGTTGAAGTCATGTAATCACATGTTCCTCTGGCGCCACCCTCTGGTCAAACTTCGTCTTTTCCAGCGGTTTTCCTCCCTTGTGATTTATATAGACAATCTGCTTGTGATCCAAGAAATCTTCACATCCTCAGGTGTCTATAATTGTTATTGCATGTGTGCAGAACCCTTCCTTTTCGATTTGCATTCAAACCAGAAGTACTTAATTGATATTATATTACACAACTGAACTGCTTTGTTTCAGGCCAAACAACCTATTGCGGCAGTAATCTTAAACAAAGTGCCGCGAGGGACTAAACTAGAGAAAAAACACTGTGGACGTGCAAAAACTCAGTCTTTCCAACACAGTATGCGTTTGACCTTTTATTTCCTTTCCAAAAATGCAATATTCCATATACGTACGTATCTCCTTGTATGCGTGCCTGAGTGCCTGCGTGAGTGCGTGCGGTCAACACAAATTGTCCTTCTCTAGCTCACTCCCCCATCTATAGCCAGCTGCACAGGTAAAAGCAACCGGATATAAGCACAAACGTCACCACCCCAATGCAATGACACGCCCACCACCTATAGTGACTCAAAAAACATGTATCTTAACAAACACAGAAATGGCTTCATATGTGGCTCCTACACAACCTTTGCTATGATCACAACATATACAGCCTGTCAGAGCCGTTTCCTCACTATACTTGTATGTGTAAACTACATTTCTACATCTATTGATTCTTATAGTATATCTAGATTTGTGTTGATGGAAAATGTAGAGATAATATAGTGAAGTGTGTATCTTTCTCTAATGGTTTTATTTACTTAAAGAAAAAAAACGTGTTCTGTGTTTTACAAATAGTCCAAAGACTCAGTGCTTAGCAGACTTGGCTGCATTTTAGCCACTATATTTTGAGACCAGCGATCAATACACCTTTTTAAAAAGCTTTACAGGAGGAGTCCTGTCCTGAAACAAGAAGACAAAGTGTTCTCTCCTTGCATTATGTAAGAGTTCAGCATATGTTAACTCTTTAAGTGGCTATTGCTTTCGTTGTAATGTTAAAATACTTATGCAGAGGTAAGCATGGATTTTCTGCAGGAACACTGTCTCTGTATGAGAAATGAATGAAAGGTGTTCAGAGTAAAATACAATGAGCAACAATCTGAATTATAAAAAAGCTAAATTGAAACTTATAGGAAATGTCTGAATGTTTTTATTGATTGTTACCTCCGTCTGTTCTCTCCTGCAGGTCTGCATTTCCTTTTGAGTCGTCAAGGTAACCCTGCATGTACTGCACTTTATGTCAGTCTGAAGCTCACACTCACCTTTACTGCACGGGGAACAGCAGGAGCTCAGGTGGTGGAGTGCAGAGAGAAATATACATACTGGTTAGTTCAAATAATCGATGCATGTATGAATGAGTGTAGCTTACAGAATGCAGATAGTTTACATAAAACGTTACATGTGCTGTTCTTTTTTATATCCTCCTACTCTACTGTTTTTCTATCCTCAGTGTAGCGCAGCAGCTCAGGTGGTGGAGGAAAGAAAGGAAAAATATATGAAATGATGAGTAAAACATATAATATTTCAATTTTGAATCAATGATATCACAGAGAACTAGTTTACACAACAACATTATTTTCTCTATGTTGAGTCAGAAGCTCGGTCTTACCTTGATGTCCACAGAGAATGGCTGCAATCTCAAAGAGAAACTTGAATTAGTGATGTTATAAAGGCAAACAAGAGAAGCATATACAGTGGATTTCTTTTTAGTTTGAGTCAGCTGTGAATTACTGAACAAGTGATATTATATAAACAATTAGATTTCGCATTCAGTTTGTAGGAACGTTACATGATAATACTTTGTGTTTTTATAGTATAGACTATTCCAGGACCCCTTCTCTACAGGACAGAAGCTCATACTTATCTTTGTTGTCTTCGGTGAACAACAGCATCTCAGTTAGTGGAGTTAGAAAAGAGTGAAGTAAGGAAAAAGATGGTTAGTAACACAAATGATCTCTGAATTATTGAATATTAAAAATATAATATATTGTATATGGTTACTGTACCTTTTTTGGCCAAATTAAAAGGGACAGGAAGGATTGTTTGAGGTAATTCCCCATAGTCAGTGTATTACTTTCAGTAGATGGGGGTCGGCACGTCCCGAGTTCGTAAAATGAGGCAGAGTTCGTGCATGGAAGTAAAGTCATGTACTGCCGTGTATAGGGGCTGCTTGGTGAATCCAAACTAGCGAGTTTAAGTCACACAATTACATAAACTAACTAACAGACTGTGGCAACGGTAGACCAGCAGCTCCTGTGTTCTGTGAGTGAAGTGTGGTGGCTTTTAAGAAAGAATAGATAGGTGCTTCACTTTCCAGTTGGAAAGGGAAGGTATACTGGGTTAAATATTTCTTTCAGGTGGCTAAAAAATATGTTGCTGTTGTCCCGGCTCCATATAAACACTTTGCTTCGCTGTGGTGCTGTATGGCCTTTCTGTTTCTTCAAACAGGGTGTGTTGACCACAATCTACTGTAGGTAAGACCCTGACTGTCCGTACATCCCCACTTCAAACTATCCAAACTATCCCTTTAATAATTTTGAGCTGTGGAGGAAAAACATTCAGGAGGCTTCCTTATGAGATGCCTATTTTTTAGCAGGCTAAAATTAAATCTTATTTTTGGAGGGTTTTTTTGTTCAATAAAGTCTGCTCATGTTTGATGTTATATATTTTGAAGGTGTCCAGGGCATTGCCTGTCAATTGGTGAGTAAAGTGCCATGTGTTCTCTTTGATTTTGTGGCTTTTCCTGCTTCTTCTTATGTCAGTGCAGTGGTTTCCAGTGATGTTTTTCGTTTGACCTTGAGAACAGCAGACTGCAGAGTCTTCCAGACCAGGACACACAGTGCTGTCAGCTTCTCTGTGAGGGCATGACATGAGGGTTATTCAAGAAAATCCACCATCAAGGTGAAGGCTCCAAGGTCCAACGTCGATCCACCGTGCAAAAAAATGAGGAGATGGGACTCCTAAAACCCCTAATGCAAGACGCTTCCTGGGTTGTTGGCAGCCCCGCAAGACGCAGAGGCTACCTGGGGCTTTGCTTGCCCAGCCAGACGCAAAGGCCAGTCCCGCCATGTAGAAAAGTGTCAATCAAATCAGAGCAAGACGCTACCTGGACCCGCCCCTGTGGAGAAAAAATATTCAGGAGGCATCCAAATGAGATGCTGGCTTAAATGAAATCAGAATATCGCGACGTTTGATGGTGTCCAGTGCATTGCCTAACAATTGGTGAGTAAAGGTGCTATGAGAGTCAAGTGCCATGTGTTCTCTTTGGTTTTGTTGACTTCTTCCTGCTTCTCCTTATGTCAGTGCAGTGGTTTCCAGTGATTTATTTTCGTGTTGACCTTGAGAGCAATAGACAGCAGACTGCAGAGTCTTCTAGGACACACAGTGCTGTCAGCTTCACTGTGAGGGCATGACATTATTATTATGGTTATTCAAGCAAACCCACCATCAAGGTGAAGGCTCCAAGGTCCAACGTAGATCCACTCTGCAAAGAAATTGGTAGATGGCACACCAAAAATCCCCAGTCCAGGACGTTTCCTGGGTATTTGCCAGCACCGCAAGACGCAGAGGCTACCAGGGGCTTTGCTTGCCCAGCCAGACGCAAAGGCCAGCCCCGGCATTAAGAAAAAGGTCAATCAAATCAGTGCAAGACGCTTCCTGGACCCGCCCTGCCAGACGCAAAGGCTACCTGGAGCAGTGTCTGCCCACAGAATCAAAGAAAGAAAGATTGAGCTACAAATAATGACACCAAAGAAAATCCCATGGCAAAACGCGTCCTGGGTTGTTGGCAGCCCTGCAAGACGCAAAGGCTACCTGGGGCTATGCTTGCCCAGCCAGACACTATTTAGAAAAGTGTCAATCAAGTAGGAGCAGGATGCTAACTGGATCTGCCACGCAAGACGCTAAGGCTACCAGCTGAATAATGTGGTCCTGCTGTGAAGAGGAAGTGATGGAGGGCAGGTATTGCTCTGATGTTACAAGTAGGATCAACCCAACCATGGCAGACTCAATCCTCGTCGCTGTGCTCTGACCACCGCGGCCTCTTCGCAGCAGACTCTTCCTCACTGTCTTCCCTGCATCTTCTTGTGGAGCAGCCGGAGCGAGAACTTGAGGGAGATCCAGGAACGAGAGCGTCTTCGGGCTCCTCGGAGGAATCTTCAAGGAAGAGTGGCCCGATTTCCTCAACATCAAGAACAGGGATGTCGAGTCCGACGACGTCGATCTCTTCCTCTTCATCCTCATCCTCAGACGACTGCTCGTCCAAGTACCTGTGAAGATACTCATCAAGACCATCGTTATCAACATCATCTAAAGGATGTGCATCATGGGGAGGGTCAGCGTAAAGGGCAGAATGAGGGTAGGCAGGAGCAGCAGCAGCAGCAGCAGCAGCAGCAGCAGCGTGGGGGTCAGCATAACGATCAGCGTAAGCAGAAGGAGCAGCAGCGTGGGGGTAAGAATAAGGATTAGAACAAGGAGCATAGTAAGGGGAAGGAACAGCATAAGGAACATAATAGGGAACAGCATAAGGAACATAATAGGGAACATAATAGGGAACAGCATAAGGAACATAATAGGGAAGAGTGTAATAAACAGGAGAAGGAGCAGCAGGAGGGGGCTGCTCACTGTCTCCATTACCTCCATGAGGCTCAGCCTGAGCCTCATGAAGCCCGTCCACAGCGGCCGCCAGGGGTGGACTGGCCATCTGGCAAACCGGGCATTTTCCCGGTGGGCCGACGTGCCTTTTGGGCCGACACGTCATTTTTTTTTTTTCTTCCTGAAGTCCCGGCCCATAAGACGGGTATATTGGCCCTCTGTTTAAATGTTTTTAGTAATTGACACTGGGCCGGCCCAATCAAATCTTTAATCACCTCCCCCTTTGGGCTGCTCGGTGTGCATCATTAAATCACGCCCCCAGGAGGTGAGCCGGCCGTTGAAGCCAAACTGCCTTTTTTTTCGAGAAAAAAAAAAGTTCGAGTTAGAAATGGCGAAGGCGAAGGCCAAGCGAAAAGGGAGAGCAGAACAATTGCGGGCAAGAAAAAAGCAGGCCCTTCGTGCTGATGCTGCCGCTTGTGTCAAAATAACCGACATGTTTAGTACAGGTGCAGGTCCATCTTCTTCTAACCCGTGGCCGATATTGGTGGTGAGGAAGATGATGAGAGGGAGAGAGATCAGCGCGAGTGGGGAGAGCGAGGAGAACTGGCGGTAAGCAGAAGCTAAGAAAATTAGGAAAAGATTATTATTAAGGTTATGATACTCTGTAGTTCTGGAATCCATTAATATCCCCTTGATGAAGCACTAATAAGACAAATATTATAAGAGAAACATTCGTTAGCCTACAAGCTAGTAAGCTGGCTTTTTTAGGTCTTCCCTGGCAAGTTAAAATATAGCTTAATGGGACTCTGATACGTTGTCTCATTGAAAGTTAACCAACATTCATGAACCATTACTGTCAGCTGGCAGCTTGTTTCGTTTAGTGTATTTACTTATTTGGTTATAAGGGCAACAGTGGTCTTTTGGGACCTGAAGAAAATGTTTATAGTCAGCTTGTTGTGGTAGTTTTGATTGACAATATATAGAATGAATAATATAGAAATAGATAAAAAATGGAGGCACACATGTAGTTTTGACCATTAACTGTGTGGTATTGTTATGTCAATGCCTATTTGTATGGACCTCTATCAGGGAATCCATTCATTCTGTATCATCGTGTTGAGCCAGGTAGCACCCCAGAGGAGGAGAGTGAGGAGAGCAAAGAGCAGGAGGACATAGATTACTTTCCCCGCCCCGAGCCATCTATGTTACAGATGTTTTTAGAACAGCACCCACAACAACATACCAGAAGTCCAGTTGTGCAGACGGTATTCACCTGTAAAGATGGCACCAGCAGGAAGTGGCGTCATATTGCAAGGGACGTCATATGTTGTTTTGTATGTCTGGCATTTGGGAAGAGGACTGACACTGGCACATTTATAACTGGAATGTCAGATTGGACGCACGCACACCAGCGTACAGAGGAGCACGGAAAGAGCATTACACATTCAACCTGTGCTGAAGCTTTTTTCTTACGGTGCTCTAAAGCAGACATCGAAAGCATGTTTGCTGGCAGTCAGATGTCGGCTCATAGGGAACAAGTCCGAAAGAGACGTCAGGTTTTGGAGCGTGTGGTGAAAGTGCAAGCAGGTAGAGAATGAGGGAGCATATATGCTAGCTGACAACACCGTGGACCACGGTAACATTTTGGAGCTCATCCTTTTATTAGGAAAGTATGATATCTGCTTAAAAGAGCATCTGGATGATTGCGTAGAGAAGAGCAAGAAATTGCACCAATCCAGTGGAACAAAAGGTAGAGGGTCTCTCATCCCCCTACTCTCTAAAACTACTGTTAACTCCATCATAGAAACTGTTCGTAGTCTAATCAAAGAAAGTATCTCCAGTGATGTCCAGAAGGCCGGGATGTCTTCTGTTCAGCTGGACACAACACAAGACATAACTTCTCAGGATCAGTGTTCAGTAATCTTAAAATATGTCAATGAGACTGTGCAAGAGGCTTGTGGCTTTAGTGAAGTGCCATGCATCCACCGGACAATACTTCATGCATCTGAAACTGGACAAGGGCATGTGTGTATAGGTAATGCAACAGATGGAGCATCCAATATGCAAGGCCGGTACAAAGGATTTTCTGCACTGATGACCTCCCAGTCACCCACTCATGTCCATGTGTGGTGCTATGCTCATGTTCTTAATCTTGTCCTGGCTGAAACTACCCAAAATGTCATCGAATGTGGAGCACTTTTCAACCTAATCAATGACATAGCAGTGTTTATCAGGGAGTCATATCAGAGGGTCGATCTGTGGGAGAAACGAGCCCAAGAAAAGATGCCGTCGACTCATCCTGTAGACTCATCTGGTCCTATCTCTATCGTGTTGTCATAGAAAGGGGAGGCAGGGCACTATAGGGCCCCCCCCTTAAATTAACTAGAAGTCATCATTTAAGGGGTTATTTTTTAAAACTTTTCTTACAGACATTACATTACATTGCATTTAGCTGAGGCTTTTATCCAAAGCGACTTACAATAAGTACATTCGACCAAGAAGACACAACCTTGAGGAAAACAGAATCATATAAGTACATCAGGTTTCATAGAGCCAAGCATGTCAAGTGCTACTCAACTGGCTTTAGATAAGCCAACCCTTTATTAGTATATAAGTGCTTTGTTAATAATTCTATCGCTCGAAGTGGAGTCGAAAGAGATGAGTTTTCAGTCTGGAAGATGTGTAAGCTTTCTGCTGTCCTGATTTCAATGGGGAGCTCATTCCACCATTTTCTTGTGCCCTCATTGGTCATGTTCGTGTGTGGTGGAGGAGTGGCTCTGTGAGGAAGTCTGAAGTTGGTGCATCATGGCATGTGGCTCATTAAAAAATAAGTACAGCTATTGTCTCCCTCTTGTATAACTGGTCGGCCCCACCTGCAGCAGGTAATCCAGGGTTGCCAACTCTCACGCATCTGGCGTGTGACACACGCTTTCACTCTCAATCTCACGCTCTCACGCTGCCCAAACTATTCTCAAGCCAAAAACAAGATGAACCGGTGATCGTCTTTTGTTGGTTATTTACAATGTTGAGTTGATCCGCTCCCTCCCCGCCTCCACCACCATCAGACCCCCCTATTAGTGCTCGGTCACTGTTCGCTTTGTGAGAGGGTTTGAAGGTCTAATTTCTAATGATTGATAGTTACACATACTTGTTGTATGTATTAGTTTAGTTTGCCCCTGGTACGTAAAAAGGATAATAATAGCGTTTTTTTAAATTATACTGAGTTATTCTTCTTGTCAATAACCGCTACTATTTGTTTGTTTTATGGATTTGGGCCGGTCTGGGTCTAAATGCCAGGGCCGATTTGCTGTCCCAGTCCAGCCCTGGCGGCCGCCCCAACTGCGCCGAGCTCTTCCTCATCGACCTCAGGCAGGACCGGGTCATTGAGAGGAGTCGCAGCATCAGGGCGAGCGTTGGTCACAGGCCACAGGGAGCCACCTGAGGAACAAGACAGGTATTTGAAAAAAGTCACATTCTGCACTTCTATGAAACAGACCTAATCAGTTGGTCTAAACCATGGTCTAAACGCATCATTAATCAGTTAGTAGAAAAGCCACCACTTAACACTGCCCCCTCTAAGATTATTATCAAATAGTGTGCAATTCAGCTACTGGTATTTGTGTGGTTTGATAACGCATGACGAAATACAGGTAAGGTGCTGTTGTGTAATTATCATGTTATTTCTAAAAATTGTATTATGAAAATTGGTGTTGCATATTTGCCAGCCAAATCAGACGGGTGTAACTGAAAACTGTAATGAAGGCCAACTATTTTACTATTTATCTGGTCATTTAAAATAAGAGCAAATTATGACAATGCTATATTTATATTATTTATACATTTGTATCTTCCCTATATGAGCACAATAGCTGTAACAGGGACTGTAGAGCATAAGTGAATAAGGTTGAGTTGTATTCAGTTGGTTTGAGTTGTATGACATACTGTAGCCTAGTGAGGCAATAATAAGTCAATTTAATAACACAATAATCCTGCTCATCGTTAAATTACATTGGCTTCTCCAAAATAACCACATCCATAATGTGTGTTTTGGCAAGGCAAATTAATTACTTATAATTGGTAACTCTTTTTAATTTTGAGATACAAATAATGATGTGCGGAAACAGCATATCGGAACACTCTTCAGAAAACACAAACTATATATTAACTTTAGAATATTTAAATGTTAGATGGAAATATAGTAAACAAATGTGATATTGTTAAACTTAAGAAAACCACAACATATCTCCAGATACATTTAACCCAAAACTCAACTGTCCCTACAGAGAAACGACCTAGACCTGCACGTTCTATTATCACCATGGTGCTGGTCGCCATTTTGTTTTGTTCATTTTCGACACTTAATTCGTCAATATGAGGCCGTTAAACAAAAAATAACCAGGTTTTCAAATCACTACAGCTTTGTTAACCCATTCTACAACTGTCCCGCTAAAGTTTTCCCAGTTCTATCGTATATTTTTCATTTTATGCCGAAAAAGCGTTGAGTGACCCCAAATCTTGTTTTTCCAACTTTCAAGCCAACATTCCATAATGTCTGAATCTTCACTACTGCCGAAGTCCGTACAAGAAGTTTTCTGGCGTAACATTTATGATATTAAAACACATTTTACACCTCACCTTGTTGCCCCATGAATTATGCTCTGGGAATAGGCTACATATTATTTAAGAAATATAATTGGCCATTGTTAAATCTCTCATAAATGTGTGCCTGACTATACGATGTATTACAGCAGGCTAGCACGTTATACTTTCAAACCCATGCATGTACTATGTGCTTAAATCCCAAAGCATTAAACTCCATTTGGCCGAGTTCAAAGTGAATAAAAAAGTATATCCTCTACATCGGTGACGATTTATTCATATTCTATAGTATGTACCCATCTATGTTTACCTTTAGCTAGCGGCTAAGCTAGTGGGACGCTACGGAGCCCAGCTATCCGCCCTCTGAAGCTTTTAGGGCCGACAGGGAGAGGAGAATGTCCCGCTAACGCTGTGTGTGTGTTTCACATTAGTGGGACGCTATGGAGCTCAGGTATCCGCCACCTGAAGCTTTTAGGGCCGACAGGGGAAGGAGAATACAACGCTGTGTGTATTTATCCCTAAGCTAGCGGCTAAGCTAGCTTGACGCTACGGAGCCCAGCTATCCGACCTCTGAAGCTTTTAGGGCCGACAGGGAGAGGAGAATGTCCCGCTAACGCTGTGTGTGTTTATTTCACATTAGCGGGACGCTATGGAGCTCAGGTATCCACCATCTGAAGCTTTTAGGGCCGACAGGGGGAGGAGAATACAACGCTGTGTGTATTTATCGCTAAGCTAGCGGCTAAGCTAGCTGGACGCCACGGAGCCCAGCTATCCGCCCTCTGAAGCTTTTAGTGCCGACAGGGGGAGGAGAATGTCCCGCTAACGCTGTGTGTGTGTTTCACATTAGCGGGGTGTGTGTGTGTGTGTGTGTGTGTGTGTGTGTGTGTGTGTGTGTGTGTGTGTGTGTGTGTGTGTGTGTGTGTGTGTGTGTGTGTGTGTGTGTGTGTGTGTGTGTGTGTGTGTGTGTGTGTGTGTGTGTGTGTCGGAGCTCAGGTGAGAGGGCTATGATTACAGTACACTGTAGGAAACAGTTCTGAACTGTTTCCGCCAGTTCTTTCAGTTCGTCGTTCGCGAACAGCTTCTCTTTAGCTTTTGGCGGAAGGCGGCGACTCAAACAAACGAATCGTTTTGTGGGAGGAATCAGTTCATCTCGTTCACTTCAAAGATTCGTTCAAAAAGAACGAATCGTTCGCGAATGACCCATCACTAAATATTTAACAATTTCACGTAATTGAATGCACATTTCTTTCTTAAAATAACTCAAAGTGACTAAATAAACATTTATAAATATATTTGGCATGAAATTAAATGATGCATTACCAGCAAAGCCATTGAACCACCGTGTGACACGGGTCAGCAGGTGTTCCTCCGCAGGGGGTCCTGAAGCCATGTTAACAGCTGGTATAGGTTTTTTTCTGTAGATTTACTTAAGGTGTTACTGATGCTCAGTTATCAAACTGTTGGTTCTTCTAGAAGTTTTTGGGATCAAAATTCAACTCTCCAGTTTTCGCATGTGAACTTGTGTCAAGTCTGAGTGCAAATGACTGATTGAAGCTCTGCAGCATTTTATAGCCTCGTTAGAACGTAATGCTCTGTTGCCATGACTTTCACTGAAGCTCGTGCGTGCCTGTGCATGAGCAGTACATTTGATTATGTAAATGCTAAAGTTGACTTTTTGTTTCATAATTGAGTAAATGTGGCGTTCTGATCTCAGGGGCAGTTTCCACCGGGTCCGTCTGCGCCGCGGTTTTGGTCCGACCTCCTCTAGCGCTATAACCCACCGGACGCGTCCCAGAAGCGTAGCGTCGTGCGTGCAGGCTCGCAGTTTTGTTATTGATTCGGGCATTCTGGATATGTGTACTTCTATAAGAAAGTAAGTAGGCTACGTAGTTAAATGTTTTATTTTTGTGTCTGTTTAAATTGTGTTTATTGTTGTTATACATTTCCTATTTTGTTGTGTTGTAGTCTACAGACACAGTTAATAATTGTAATAGTCTCGTTATAAACTACATGAATCAAATATGTGTTGCTGTATTTTAGTGGTAAACAAATGCATTCATCATCATAATTATTCTATATATATATAATTTGCAGTGCCTGTAAACCGGAGGAGAACGCTGGCATTTATTCTCCTACTTGAAAGACTACAGGGGGATGGGGGGAGGAGAAAGAGCCGGTTTTGGGTGCACCCCCTCAACCAGCAAAGAAGACAACAAGGTGATTTTCATCACCTCGTGGCTGAGCTGAGGCTGGACAGCCAAAGATATCATCGATATCTTCGGATGAGTGCAGAGCAGATGGATGAACTGCTGTCCCTCCTGGGCCCTGAACTGACCAGACAATCCACAAATTACAGAGCTGCCATTAAACCCTAGCAGAGACTGGCTGTTGCACTGAGGTAAAATGCACATTTCACAGACAATAAATCACTGACCACAAATTTAATAAACGTTTTATTTTTAACAATTTCACCTCAAACAACATTTTAAACAGAAACATCAAATATAAACAATCAACACAAAAAAAGGAACTATTTACAGTAAAAAACCAATGACCTCAAATTGCTCAACTACAATTGTTCGTAAAAAGACTCCTGCTGGAGGACAGTATGTCTGATGGCCCTGTAGGTGTTGATTGGGCGCGTGGGGGTTGGGGTACACTTGGCCGAAAGGCTACTGGCCTGGAGGTGTGAATGGAATGTTGAGTGGCCAATGGTCAATGGGCTGCCAATGTTGCTGGTGTTGGGTGTCTCTTTCCAAGTTGTGGAAGGTGTTTAAAATAGAGATTTTTGCCTGATGTTTTCTGTCTTTGTCCAGTCTTTGCAACATGGGCACAAGACTGAGAGCAAAGTGGTATGACTCCTCTAATTCTGAGTCTGGCATGTGTGGTGCAGTTGAGACATCAGCTGCTCTCCCAGGTCTGTGCTCTGTGGCCTCCTCCTTGTGTCCCGTGTGGAACGCTGGGCCGCTGATGGAACACACAACAGTTATTACACTGACAAATTGATGAACAAAAAGGTTATTGTACTGTATGTAATACAATTTATAATAAATAGTTTTGTCTGACAAATGACTGCCAAATTATTCTTGTCTGTCCTCACAATTTATCTGACTATAAAAGCAAGGTTTTCCACCACAGCATACTGTATTTAAACATTATTGACAGTACTTTGGGTAGTTGTTATATAACACATGAATAAAAACAAATTAATACAAAAATATAATATCATTATAAAGGGTTAAACACAACTGTATTGATCCCTGGGCGAAATTCATAAGATAAAGTATAGTTAAAAAACCAATATTTATAAAAATATAAATACAAAATAATAATAATATAATAATATTATAATCTTGATATATGAAATAAGATCTTACTTTATTGTTTACTGAACAGTTTTTTAACGACTTTCACAAGATGTTAAACTACTGAATGGCTCTGTACTGTACCTACAAGTATTAATTAACTTTAAAACATTAATATGTAGTTGTTACCTTCCACTCCACAAACTGCAGCGACTAAAAACCAGGCCTTGTCCTTTCTGATGTTGTCCTTGTAGTAAGCATTGGTTACATCATATAAAATAGTTTGTTTTTCCACTTCCATGATGAAAACCTCGTCGTCCATTGTGCGTATCGTAGTGGAGGTGTTGTGATGAAGGAGGGGGGTCTGTCACTACCCCTGCCCGATCGGTACTGCGCATGTGCGAGATGGTCCGGAAGTCCGGACGGCAACACAAGATGGACACTTGACACAGTGGCTTTTAGCAAAGCTCAAAAAGAAAAACCGAGAGAGATGAGTTATTGTTAATACAACGTGACTTCACTATTATTTAACAACTCTTTTTATTGGGTTCTTTTATTTGGGGTTAAGTACATTGTCAGAATAAGTGAGAAATGGATTTAACTTCTGTTAGACAGCTATCATACTGAATATTTATTTATTATTTACTGTGAATGTGTGCAAACATGTATGGCATATGGCTGTCTAACAGAAGTTAAATTCATTCTCACTTATTCTGACAATGTACTTAACCCAAAATAAAAGACCCCAATAAAAAGAGTTGTTTAATAATAGTGAAGTCACGTTGTAATAACAATAACTCATCTCTCTCGGTTTTTCTTTTTGAGCTTTGCTAAAAGCCACTGTGTCAACTGTCCATCGTGAGTTGCCGTCCGGAGTTGTCCAATATGGCGGACCATCTCGCACATGCGCAGTACCGATCGGGCAGGGGGACGGATCGGGTAGTGACAGGGGCCCTTTCTCATTTCTCTAACTTCCCTCCTCGACTCCTATCCTCGATACTTAGTCCCGCCCACAGGAGATGCGAGCGGAGGAGCCGAGGAGAGAGGAGGGGAAGCAGCAGGCGGTTAGAGAAATGAGAACTCCTCTCCTCTGAGTGGTCATTTTAAAGAGACGTCCATTAATGATGACAGGAGGCACAGAGCCCTCTGTCTGATGGACAGATGTGTTCATGACCACTTATATATTTACTTTGATTCATTCACAGTGCGGTATAATGAGACAGTAATGGCTACAGATGCGGACACACACACACACACATATATATATATGTATATAAATATATACAATTTCAGAATCAAGCAGAGCACTCTCATAATAACGTAACACTATCAGAGACTGGATATATCCCCCCTCTCCCCTCTGGTCGCTACAATGTGGAAAATAAATTACGGGCCAAAGATTTTATTTACAAGTATTAAAAGTAAGCATAGGACACCAAACCAACTGACACCTGTCTGTCCGCTGCATCTATGCACACACTGTACCACACACACCTACACCACACACACGCATATAAAACAGGCTACAGCCATGGTGTATTTTATTGTGAAGCACTAAATGGTTTTAGAAAAATATCGACTCTTTGTTTGTAGATATCTACTAAACTAAAGCAAATAAAGAGATAGGCCTGTTATACTGAGTGATATATATTATACACACTGCTCTGCTCTGCTCTGCTTTCTGCACGGACCTCACAGCTGTTCTCACTGTAAACATCACGTCGCGATGAAAGCAGTTAATAAAATAATATCCAGGGGATGCATGCAGAGCTGTCATTGGCTGAGATAAGTCCGGCCGTGCGTCACGATTCTTTGAAACATCTCTGTTGCCGGAAATGCATCCACGAAGCAGCCGTGGAGGACCCATCAGTAGGCTTGTTTGAGACAAGCAAGACATGCGCAGACCTGCGCAGTTGCGATCAACGTCTTGCTAGTAGGCTTGTTTGAGACACATTGCGGCTCGCCTCGAAAGTAGACGAGAGTAGCCGATCGCAGCCGGGGGAGGTGTCAAAAAGCTCGCCTGAAGTCGGACAGCTCCGAGTCGGCTTCTTCTTCTTCATCTTCTTCTTCGCATTCTTCTTCTTCTTCTCTCGGTTTTTTGGCGGATTGCAAACAACTTTAAGGTGCATACCGCCACCTCCGGAGTCGGCTTGACTCGGTTTGCATTTATAAAGAATGCACACGTGTTTAATCGTTAATGTCAGATATGTACTAAGTAAATACATTTGTTCCTGCTCAAGATTAGATTCAACTTTATTGTTATTGCACAGATTACAGGTACTGAGACAACGAAATGCAGTTTAGCTTCTAACCAGGTGCAACAAGCAGTGAAGTGGAAAGTAATGTACACAATCTACAGAATAACATATAGAATGATGAATAAACAGTGGGGTATGAATACACTAGATATCAGCCTGTGAGCAGTATGAACAGTGTGTATGAATATGCTAAGATATATAAAGTATGAAAACGGTAAGCAGTATAGTATAAAATATATAGATATTAATTTCATGATGATAAACATTGTGGAACAATGATGAAAAATGGGAATGGATGTGGCGACGTAAAACTGACACAAAACAACAACAAACTTTTGCCAGCCAATTGGAGAGTTTCATCAGCAGCACGTGGTAAAAACCACCAATGAGCGCTCAGCTCGAGATACCAGCGAGCCGTTTCCCATCAAGCATTTAGCTTCCGCAGCTCGTGGAGAGCAACTGCGCCAACTCGCCTCGCTTCGCTCTCAAGGCTGCGGGCGTCTTTGTCCCGCGAGATTTCAAAGTCTCATGTGGGCGAGCCTCCAGAGCAAGTCGGACAAAATGACTAACCATCATGCAACGCACTAGCAAGACGTTGATCGCAACTGCGCAGGTCTTGCTTGTCTCAAACAAGCCTAGTGCGTTGGTTAGTCATTTTGTCCGACTTGCTCTGGAGGCTCGCCCACATGAGACTTTGAAATCTCGCGGGACAAAGACGCCCGCAGCCTTGAGAGCGAGGCGAGTTGGCGCAGTTTTTTTTAATTTTTTTTATTTTCCTATTTAATTTTTTTTTTTTAATATTGGCCGAAGAGACAAAACACGAGTGGCATGGATAAATAAGTTTAGATATACCTTCTGCTTTAGTAAGAAGAACTCTGCCAAAAATAGTAAGATCTCTAGTTAACCAACGACTGAGAGATTTCTTCATATCTGTGTTACGGTTACAAATATTAAGATCTTCTCTCCTGATATAATTTTTAGATAATGTTATTCCTAAATATTTCACTTCAGGTACCACTCTAATGCGGCTTTCACACCAGCGCTTTTCAGTTTCTAGCTCCGAGCGGGAGCTTTTCTGGTTTAGCTCCGGTTTCCCTTTTCAGCTCCCGCTCTGTGCACACCGCCCACTGGCGCCCCAGAGCTGCCCTTGCTGCGTCATGACGTCACCGTTTACATCGCTGATTTGCCCCCCAACGGCAGCCATTACGGCAGCTCACAACAACAACAACAACTGCGTCGGGTCGATGATCGTGTTGCTTGTAATCACACGAAGCCAGAATAAATTGAATAACGACTTCTCCAACCTTATGCTTTGCTCCAGAGTGCCGTGGTTCATTGTTTATTAATGTGTTTCTGCAGCATTTACCGACCGCTGCAGTGCTGGCTGCTCTTCCACGGGAGTTTATTCTCCCGTTAGCTCCCGGTTAGCTCACACTGCAGCGGCCGCTCTAAAGTATTCACTGTCCGACTCACACAAGCAGCTGATGCATATCCCCAGTTCCCCTTAGCCTAAGTGAATGTGTGTCAGTCTGAATTGACACTGTTTGGTATCACAACGCTGTTATGAAAGTTTCTCTGGTATAAAACGGGTGATGTTAGCATAGCAACCGAAGCTAAACTGACTACTTGCATCCGATAGCTGCAATAATACAAAACAACACGTCTGCCTCTCTCCACAATGATCGATAACAGTGAACGGATGGTCAAAGTAAGGCACACATAAACAGAATCACACGAAGCCTGGTTAGTGCTGCCTGACTTTATAAAGTGTGTTTATAGGCACTACTGCTTGTAGGCAGGCATAACAGTCGACCCAGGGGAGGTGGGTTTAGTTTCCTGCACGCCTCGACGTAAGAGAGACGTAAGCGACGTCACCTCTTAGCTCCAAAGCTCTTGCCTCTGGACCGACAATTTTTTGGAGCTGGAAATGAAGCGGATTCCGGAGCTAAGAGCCGGCGCAGCTCCGGTGTGAACTGGAAAACCCGGCGCTTTTCAGGCTCTAGCTCCGAGCCGGAGCTGAAAAGGCGCTGGTGTGAAAGGGGCATAATAGAGTCAATAACGGAATCATCACATGAATGGATAGGGAGTAATTCACATTTTGAAAGATTAAGAGATAACCCTGATGCTTTTGAAAAAATTGAAATTGTGTTAAGAGTTTCCTTTACCATGGATTTATTCTTTAGGAAAATGGATGTGTCATCCGCGAATTGACTAATTTTAAATTCTTTGTCAAAGAGGGTAATGCCTAATATTTTGTGATTCTTTATAATAAGCGTCGTTAAAACTTGGGTGGTCAGAATAAATAATTTTGGGGAAATAGGGCAACCCTGTCGAATACCACGTAAAACCTTAAACCTAGGGCTCATTCCAGGGTTCAAAGATACAGAACTATCTATGTCCGAATAGAGCATCCTAATTATGTTGCAGAAATGTTCACCAAAACCCAGAAATGTTAGAGTTTCCATTAAAAAGGAATGTTCAACAGTATCAAAAGCCTTATAAAAATCCAGAAATAATACGAGACCATCAGTATCAATAAACTCCTGGTAATCGAGCATATCCAGTATCAGTCTGGTATGGTTATGAATACTTCTGCCCTTAATAAAGGCTGATTGACATTCATCTACTAGTTGATTCAGACCTGAGTTTAACCTGTTAGCATAAACATGTGCTAACAGTTTGTAATCATTACATAGTAGGGTAATAGGTCTCCAATTATCCAACAAAAGATTATTTTTATTTGGTTTTGGAATTAAGGTAATAAGGCCATGTTTCATGGTTGGCGAAAGGTTTCCTGCTGAAATGCAATCTGTGAAAGCCTTATCAAGCATTTTTCGCACATCTGACCAAAAATATTTGTAGAACTCTATGGTTATACCGTCCAGCCCTGGTGATTTGCAGTGATGTACCTGAACGCGTTCAATGAACGATCGTTCATGAACGCGTTCATATTTTGGGCGAACGTGAACTGAACGTACTGTATTTCCGCTAGATGAACGTAATTGAGAACGCGTTCATTCTCAGCGCTGTATAACGGCGTTCAAAAGTGCGTTCATTCTCAGCACTGTATTATAACGGCGTTCAAAAGTGTGCCAGATTTCATATGCCTTTCAGCCGAAAACCCAGTTAAAACACACCGTAAACAGGCTTCAAATAATGCGGAAAACCACCCAATCTGGCAACAGCAAGCTGCCTGTGACGCGCGCCTGTCACCCCTGGCTGTCGCACTATAATATACGTCATCAGACTCCTCACAACAAACAATGTGGAACCGCGGAACCGGTAAGCATTGAATGAATGAATTAGTATGGACGAAGCCGAGAGCAGCTGGAGCAGCACTCGCTCAGAGTGAGACTCTACGGCAGGGGTGGGGAACCTCCGGCCTCCGGGCCGTATACGGCCCGCGAGTCAATTTGGTACGGCCCTCGAGGTAATTTATAAACACACGCAAAGAATAAAAAAATGAAAGAAATCTAGACCGCAAAAAAATTAAACAAGCTAGTGCCTGTTTTTCCTGGCCAAGGTCAGGGTCCTTGAACACAACACGAGCCTAACGTGTCATCACGTGGTATATGTCTCGACTGACAGGGGTGCAGTTCTGACTGAGAGCACCAGAACGCCACTCCAGCACTTCAGTAATTGCAGTACCGATAAGTCCATACACATGCCGCAGTTTCTGCGTGTCTGTGTCTTTAGTTGAAAGCCCAGTGGCGATCTGCTCATCTGTCATACTGATCAGACAGTCAATAACTGTGTTGTTATCATTAGCATCTGGTTAGCTAGCTATGCTAACGAATATAAGAAGCTTTGTCTACAACCAGTGAGGTAAAGGCACATTTTTATATGATCATTATAGTTATAAAAAAAACAAGAGAATAAAGTAAACAGGTATAAAATACTATATGACAGTTATTAATAAAGAAGAATACAGTTTCAAAGGGGAGTGATTTGTCAAATATCCATAAATTAAAAGAAAATCTGCTTACAGTTGTGTTTGGGTGTTGAGAGATGTGTCCATAGATCTCCTAATGTTGCTCTCATAGTGCAAACAATCTTGCCAGGGGAGCATGCCCCCCGGACCCCCCTAGAGGAGGTTAGGTCCCCCCCACTTAAATCATGTTCACATGGATAGGAAACTAAATACATTTGCACACATCTTGTGTCCATATCTTTCTGTGTTGGTGGTCACCCCACACCCTGCACGTGCATGCATACGCGAGTCATGGTGAGATATCTGGATTAAGAGGTTGCTTTTTCTTTGCACAGCATGAAATGAATGAGCTGTGATTTTAGTTTTTTTAAGCAGAGGTCAATAACTTGTACGGCCCTCTGAGGATATTGTAAACATTGAAATGGCCCATTAACATCGTACAGGAGACAAATAATAGCTCGCAACAACGTATTGAAAAAAGAACTATGAACTATAAATTAGTTCATTTTTGAAACCATGAACTTTAGTTCAACATTTTGAATTATGAACTATGAACTGAACTAGTTCATTTTAAAATGTGTGAACTGTGAACTGAACTAGTTCATGTAGAAAGTGAACTTTCCCAACACTGGTGATTTGCCACCAGACATTTGCAGTAATGCACTATCTAATTCTTCAATTTTTAGTCGATCGTCCATATACTGTTTAAAAGGATCATCTATTGTCTTTTTGAATTCTGTAATTTTACTAAAAAAGTTATCACAGTTTTCTTTAGAAAACTTTGAGTTATATAAATTGCTATAAAAAAGTCTAATTTCTTCGTTTATCTGGTCTTGATTTGCAATAGTGACATCATTAACACTCAGTTTTGTGATTTTCTTTTTCACTTGTCTTTGCTTTTCAAGATTGAAGAAATAAGAAGTGTTTTTCTCTCCTTGCTCAATCCATCGGGCTCTCGAACGAATAAAAGCGCCCTTAGCTTTTTCCAAATACATATTGTCTAATTGAGTTTGTAAATTGTTCAGTTTAATTTGCTCATCCAATGATAACTCAGCTTTAAGGCATACATTATTAATTTCACTTGTCATCTCTTGTTGTTTTTGTTTCTTTAATCTAGAGGAGTATTTACTGGAATTTATCGCAATCTGTCTCACACTAAATTTAAACCATTCCCATTTACTGAGAGATGACATATCCAAAGCCAGAGTTTCTTTTATCAGTTGTTTGATCTTTTTACAAAAATCTGCATTCTCCAAAAGACTATTATTGAATTTCCATATAGGTTTAAGATTGGGACTGAAGTTGCATTGTAAAAAGGACAAAGAGATGACACAGTGATCAGTCAGAGGTGATGCTGAAATGTCACACAGAGTAAAGGTGTAGATCAGGGGTGGGGAACCTCCGGCCCCCGGGCCCATTTGATACGGCACTCGAGGTAATTTATAAACACACGCAAAAAATTTAAGAAATCTAGACTGCAAACAAATTACAAGTGCCTGTTTTTCCTGGCCAGGGTCCTTGAACACAACACGAGCCTAACGTGTCATCACGTGGTATATGTCGTCTGTGGTGGGAGAGTGCCAGACCGTCCAAAAATGGCAGTACCCATAAGGAGCCGTACACATGCCACCGTTTTTGCGTGGCTGTGTCTTTAGGTGAAAGCCCAGTGGCGATCTGTTCATCTGTCACACTGATCATACAGTCAATAACTTTGTTGTTATTAGCATCTGGTTAGCTAGCTATGCTAACGAATATAAGAAGCTTTTTCTACAACCAGTGAGGTAAAGGCACATCTTTATATGATCATTATAGTTATAAAAAACAAGTGAATAAAGTAAACGGGTATAAAATACTATATGACAGTAAAAAAAGTTGTTATTAATAAACAAGAATACAGTTTAAAAGGGGAGGGATTTGTAAAATGTCCATAAATAAATCTGCTTACAGTTCTGTTTCATATGTTGAGATGTTTCTATATATCTCCTAATGTTGCTCTCAAAGTGCACCAGATTGATGCTTTTAACTTCAACATTTAAAAAATATCTTTTCAGACCCCCCTAGAGGAGGTGAGGTCCCCCCCCTTAAATCATGTTCACATGGATAGGAAACTAAATACATTTGCACACATGTTGTGTCCAATATCTTTCTGTTTTGGTGGTCATGCCACAACCGTGCACGTGCATGAGTCATGGTGAGATATCTGGATTAAGAAGTTTCTTTTTCTGTGCACAACATGAAAGAAAGGCCAAATGAATGGGCTGTGATTTTAGTATTTTTAAGCAGAGGTCGATAATTTGTACGGCCCTCGGAGGATGTTGGAAACATGTAAATGGCCCTTGAGAGGAAAAAGGTTCCCCACCCCTGGTGTAGATGAAGACACAATCAATTATAGTATTGTTGGTTTGGACTTTCCTATGAGGTCTTCTAAAATGTGGCCTTGATGCAATGATGACACAACTTTCTTCAACTGATTACTGATGCTTTTGAGCTTTTTAACCCTGAGCATTGGCCAAAGTAAAACTGAATGTAACTGATGGGGAAATAAAGGGTGTTTTCTGGTTGGAAAGTTAAATGTTCCTGTTACTCTACAGGTGTGAACACTGTCACCTCTGGTGGAGAGCAAGAAGGCCCAGCTCGTCATGTGGATCCAATTGAGGTAAGCTTGTTTCTTTATTTTTCTGCAGCGGTGGAACAGGTGACCGTGACCACTAGCAATGATTTATGCATATATTGTATGTGGATTTAACTACAGAAAGCCCTGGTAATTATTGGAAGTAAATGTATTTACAGTGACTCGTCTTTATTCTTGAATGGCCTTAATGCAGTGATGTATGAATTTCTTCACCTGATACCTGATGCTTTTGAGCTTTTTAACCCTGAGCATTGGCCAAAGTAGTTTAAATATGTTGAAGAAAAAGGGAAGGTTGTTTGCAAGGAAGAAAATGATTGTATTTCTACACTATTTTGCAGGTGAGAACACGGTCACCTCTGGAGAGCAAGAAGACCCAGCTCGTCATCATTTCTAACCATATGGATCCACTCGAAGTAAGCTGATTGTGACTCATTGCTTTGGTACTAAAACAGTTGAGGCTGCGGCCCCACGAGGACGAATTCGGTCGTTTGCGTTACTGTTTAGTGTCATATAGACCGTTCGGCCACACGAGGACGACCGAATATGGCACTAAACGACTGAGGAAACGACAACAGGTCCCAAGGTGGATAGAAATGCATACGCCACTCTCTGGGGGGTCAAACGGCTCCGTGTATGCGCCCTATACGGACATTTTCAGATCACTGATAGTGATTGCGCAATAGCCCCGCCTCTCCCCACCTCTTCTGCTCACCTCCGTTTACCCCGCGCCAGTGCTGAAGTGTTTCGCCACCAACAACAACAACAATGGCGGATCGCAGAGTTGCTATCGTGCTCCGGACGCTATTGACCATGCTACAGTTGTTTGTGCAACATCTACAGCAATAATGATGAGGCAATAGCCCCGCCTCTCCCCACCTCTGCTGCTCACCCCCACGTCAAAGTAAACTGCATCCTGAATTCAGATTATTTATCTTTCTCTCGCGAGTGAAGTCTAATCTGACAGGACGGAGACACGCAGCTCTGCTCACCTACAGCTCCTCCCGCTGCAGCAAAACACACACTTCAAGTCAGATCATCACCCTTAGCTATTTTAATTACCTCTCAAACTCCCTAAACTAGTTATAAATATGTTTATTTTTACTGTCGGCCGGGTCACTCATGACTGGATCAGCTGCTGCATGAGACAGACACTGACGCTGTCCGAAGAGAAGGAGGAAAAAGAGAGGCTCCGTGTATTTTATCATTATATTATATAGAGTCGTTATTCATTTGTTTTAAAGCTCAATAAATAATAAAGAAGACCTTTGTCCGGCACTTTTATAATTTTGTCCGGAAGATTTCAACTTTAATACACGCTGACTGGCGAAAAACTCTGCCCGGTTCCCTCGGCCCCCACCGCGGAGAATAAACAGAAGGGCAACCATGACAACCATGCTTCTTCGCTGCTTTTGTGGAGGAAGTTACAGCGCCACGTAGAGGCTCCTGCATATGTACTGCAGCTTCTCCAGCGGTTGGAGCTAAACGGAGCGGTCTCGTGTGGACAGACACTATCCGGATAATTATTGCATGTGGACGGAAGCCGTTTGCGATTGCGTTTGCGTTAATCCTATGCGTTTAGCCGTTTTCGTCCTCGTGGGGCCGCAGCCTGAGTCTAGTGGTCACTAGCAATGATGTATGAATTTCTTCACCTGAATCCTCTATGTGGATCAAGCTTTCGAGCTTTTAACCCTGAGCAGAGACTGCAAGCAAACATTATTTTTACACTTTAAGTTGCTACTTTGTTCTTAAAATACTAAAGTGTTCTCCTGTGCCCCTGCTTTGTCAGCTATTCTCTGGTCCATAGACTGGTGCACAAACCCTTACCATCAGTGGCCTTTTACAGAAAAACCTGTGAGTATGCTTTTTCTTTACAAATGTGCATGCCTAAATAGATCTGCACTTCAGTCAACAAATTGGCAAGGAACACTATCCATCATTTTAATCATTTATCCGACTTATTTCCAGATCCGTGGTCACAGATGAGGTGGCATGGAGATCCTCTTCTGTGAAACCGGCTCCACTGTTTGTTTGGGAGGCGCTCTACATGGAGAGGACTTCCCTTAGGATAAAGCTTATGGTTGGGGCTTGTCACAAACATCCTCCTAGATTCTTTGTTATACATTTCCATATTATGTTTTTTGTCATTTGGATTGTTATAATTCTATGCCTGAACATTTTGACGTTAATGTGTGATTTGATGTTAAACTGTTTGCATTATTAAACAATGTATCTAAAGGAAACTTGTCGTCATTTGAATATTACAAATATGTTGGTATCTAAATGCTATTCTACATTTGTAGGTGAATGTTGGAGGAATTCTCTTCAGATTGAGCTGCAGTTAGGACTGTAAATGTATTGCATATCAAATTGTCCTTTCAATAACGTTATACTTGAACCCCTACCTCAAGAAAAGGGATAATAACACTGCTTGAGCATTTTTAAGACATTTAGAATGTGTTGCCACTTCATACACTATTTTCAAATTAGGTTTATTGAGTATGGGGCCACTAGCATTTCCTGATTGTCACTGGATTGGTGAAATTTACAAAAATAAAAATGTCCAGATGTTTTTGGAAGTGTGTAGCATGCCAACATCTCTTCCTGTCGTTTCTTTTATACAGCGGTTGTATTTTGTCAATTTAACACTGAACCCCTTTAAACACTCAACATGCTGATGTTTCAATGTAATATGGATCTCCTGAAGCAAAACATATTTTCTCTACAGAGAGAAATGAATTCTGTTGAAGTCATGTAATCACATGTTCCTCTGGCGCCACCCTCTGGTCAAACTTCGTCTTTTCCAGCGGTTTTCCTCCCTTGTGATTTATATAGACAATCTGCTTGTGATCCAAGAAATCTTCACATCCTCAGGTGTCTATAATTGTTATTGCATGTGTGCAGAACCCTTCCTTTTCGATTTGCATTCAAACCAGAAGTACTTAATTGATATTATATTACACAACTGAACTGCTTTGTTTCAGGCCAAACAACCTATTGCGGCAGTAATCTTAAACAAAGTGCCGCGAGGGACTAAACTAGAGAAAAAACACTGTGGACGTGCAAAAACTCAGTCTTTCCAACACAGTATGCGTTTGACCTTTTATTTCCTTTCCAAAAATGCAATATTCCATATACGTACGTATCTCCTTGTATGCGTGCCTGAGTGCCTGCGTGAGTGCGTGCGGTCAACAAATTGTCCTTCTCTAGCTCACTCCCCCATCTATAGCCAGCTGCACAGGTAAAAGCAACCGGATATAAGCACAAACGTCACCACCCCAATGCAATGACACGCCCACCACCTATAGTGACTCAAAAAACATGTATCTTAACAAACTCAGAAATGGCTTCATATGTGGCTCCTACACAACCTTTGCTATGATCACAACATATACAGCCTGTCAGAGCCGTTTCCTCACTATACTTGTATGTGTAAACTACATTTCTACATCTATTGATTCTTATAGTATATCTAGATTTGTGTTGATGGAAAATGTAGAGATAATATAGTGAAGTGTGTATCTTTCTCTAATGGTTTTATTTACTTAAAGAAAAAAAACGTGTTCTGTGTTTTACAAATAGTCCAAAGACTCAGTGCTTAGCAGACTTGGCTGCATTTTAGCCACTATATTTTGAGACCAGCGATCAATACACCTTTTTAAAAAGCTTTACAGGAGGAGTCCTGTCCTGAAACAAGAAGACAAAGTGTTCTCTCCTTGCATTATGTAAGAGTTCAGCATATGTTAACTCTTTAAGTGGCTATTGCTTTCGTTGTAATGTTAAAATACTTATGCAGAGGTAAGCATGGATTTTCTGCAGGAACACTGTCTCTGTATGAGAAATGAATGAAAGGTGTTCAGAGTAAAATACAATGAGCAACAATCTGAATTATAAAAAAGCTAAATTGAAACTTATAGGAAATGTCTGAATGTTTTTATTGATTGTTACCTCCGTCTGTTCTCTCCTGCAGGTCTGCATTTCCTTTTGAGTCGTCAAGGTAACCCTGCATGTACTGCACTTTATGTCAGTCTGAAGCTCACACTCACCTTTACTGCACGGGGAACAGCAGGAGCTCAGGTGGTGGAGTGCAGAGAAATACTGGTTAGTTCAAATAATCGATGCATGTATGAATGAGTGTAGCTTACAGAATGCAGATAGTTTACATAAAACGTTACATGTGCTGTTCTTTTTTATATCCTCCTACTCTACTGTTTTTCTATCCTCAGTGTAGCGCAGCAGCTCAGGTGGTGGAGGAAAGAAAGGAAAAATATATGAAATGATGAGTAAAACATATAATATTTCAATTTTGAATCAATGATATCACAGAGAACTAGTTTACACAACAACATTATTTTCTCTATGTTGAGTCAGAAGCTCGGTCTTACCTTGATGTCCACAGAGAATGGCTGCAATCTCAAAGAGAAACTTGAATTAGTGATGTTATAAAGGCAAACAAGAGAAGCATATACAGTGGATTTCTTTTTAGTTTGAGTCAGCTGTGAATTACTGAACAAGTGATATTATATAAACAATTAGATTTCGCATTCAGTTTGTAGGAACGTTACATGATAATACTTTGTGTTTTTATAGTATAGACTATTCCAGGACCCCTTCTCTACAGGACAGAAGCTCATACTTATCTTTGTTGTCTTCGGTGAACAACAGCATCTCAGTTAGTGGAGTTAGAAAAGAGTGAAGTAAGGAAAAAGATGGTTAGTAACACAAATGATCTCTGAATTATTGAATATTAAAAATATAATATATTGTATATGGTTACTGTACCTTTTTTGGCCAAATTAAAAGGGACAGGAAGGATTGTTTGAGGTAATTCCCCATAGTCAGTGTATTACTTTCAGTAGATGGGGGTCGGCACGTCCCGAGTTCGTAAAATGAGGCAGAGTTCGTGCATGGAAGTAAAGTCATGTACTGCCGTGTATAGGGGCTGCTTGGTGAATCCAAACTAGCGAGTTTAAGTCACACAATTACATAAACTAACTAACAGACTGTGGCAACGGTAGACCAGCAGCTCCTGTGTTCTGTGAGTGAAGTGTGGTGGCTTTTAAGAAAGAATAGATAGGTGCTTCACTTTCCCGTTGGAAAGGGAAGGTATACTGGGTTAAATATTTCTTTCAGGTGGCTAAAAAATATGTTGCTGTTGTCCCGGCTCCATATAAACACTTTGCTTCGCTGTGGTGCTGTATGGCCTTTCTGTTTCTTCAAACAGGGTGTGTTGACCACAATCTACTGTAGGTAAGACCCTGACTGTCCGTACATCCCCACTTCAAACTATCCAAACTATCCCTTTAATAATTTTGAGCTGTGGAGAAAAAACATTCAGGAGGCTTCCTTATGAGATGCCTATTTTTTAGCAGGCTAAAATTAAATCTTATTTTTGGAGGGTTTTTTTGTTCAATAAAGTCTGCTCATGTTTGATGTTATATATTTTCGAAGGTGTCCAGGGCATTGCCTGTCAATTGGTGAGTAAAGTGCCATGTGTTCTCTTTGATTTTGTGGCTTTTCCTGCTTCTTCTTATGTCAGTGCAGTGGTTTCCAGTGATGTTTTTCGTTTGACCTTGAGAACAGCAGACTGCAGAGTCTTCCAGACCAGGACACACAGTGCTGTCAGCTTCTCTGTGAGGGCATGACATGAGGGTTATTCAAGAAAATCCACCATCAAGGTGAAGGCTCCAAGGTCCAACGTCGATCCACCGTGCAAAAAAATGAGGAGATGGGACTCCTAAAACCCCTAATGCAAGACGCTTCCTGGGTTGTTGGCAGCCCCGCAAGACGCAGAGGCTACCTGGGGCTTTGCTTGCCCAGCCAGACGCAAAGGCCAGTCCCGCCATGTAGAAAAGTGTCAATCAAATCAGTGCAAGACGCTACCTGGACCCGCCCCTGTGGAGAAAAAATATTCAGGAGGCATCCAAATGAGATGCTGGCTTAAATGAAATCAGAATATCGCGACGTTTGATGGTGTCCAGTGCATTGCCTAACAATTGGTGAGTAAAGGTGCTATGAGAGTCAAGTGCCATGTGTTCTCTTTGGTTTTGTTGACTTCTTCCTGCTTCTCCTTATGTCAGTGCAGTGGTTTCCAGTGATTTATTTTCGTGTTGACCTTGAGAGCAATAGACAGCAGACTGCAGAGTCTTCTAGGACACACAGTGCTGTCAGCTTCACTGTGAGGGCATGACATTATTATTATGGTTATTCAAGCAAACCCACCATCAAGGTGAAGGCTCCAAGGTCCAACGTAGATCCACTCTGCAAAGAAATTGGTAGATGGCACACCAAAAATCCCCAGTCCAGGACGTTTCCTGGGTATTTGCCAGCACCGCAAGACGCAGAGGCTACCAGGGGCTTTGCTTGCCCAGCCAGACGCAAAGGCCAGCCCCGGCATTAAGAAAAAGGTCAATCAAATCAGTGCAAGACGCTTCCTGGACCCGCCCTGCCAGACGCAAAGGCTACCTGGAGCAGTGTCTGCCCACAGAATCAAAGAAAGAAAGATTGAGCTACAAATAATGACACCAAAGAAAATCCCATGGCAAAACGCGTCCTGGGTTGTTGGCAGCCCTGCAAGACGCAAAGGCTACCTGGGGCTATGCTTGCCCAGCCAGACACTATTTAGAAAAGTGTCAATCAAGTAGGAGCAGGATGCTAACTGGATCTGCCACGCAAGACGCTAAGGCTACCAGCTGAATAATGTGGTCCTGCTGTGAAGAGGAAGTGATGGAGGGCAGGTATTGCTCTGATGTTACAAGTAGGATCAACCCAACCATGGCAGACTCAATCCTCGTCGCTGTGCTCTGACCACCGCGGCCTCTTCGCAGCAGACTCTTCCTCACTGTCTTCCCTGCATCTTCTTGTGGAGCAGCCGGAGCGAGAACTTGAGGGAGATCCAGGAACGAGAGCGTCTTCGGGCTCCTCGGAGGAATCTTCAAGGAAGAGTGGCCCGATTTCCTCAACATCAAGAACAGGGATGTCGAGTCCGACGACGTCGATCTCTTCCTCTTCATCCTCATCCTCAGACGACTGCTCGTCAAAGTACCTGTGAAGATACTCATCAAGACCATCGTTATCAACATCATCTAAAGGATGTGCATCATGGGGAGGGTCAGCGTAAAGGGCAGAATGAGGGTAGGCAGGAGCAGCAGCAGCAGCAGCAGCGTGGGGGTCAGCATAACGATCAGCGTAAGCAGAAGGAGCAGCAGCGTGGGGGTCAGCATAACGATCAGCGTAAGCAGAAGGAGCAGCAGCGTGGGGGTAAGCATAAGGATTAGAACAAGGAGCATAGTAAGGGGAAGGAACAGCATAAGGAACATAATAGGGAACAGCATAAGGAACAGAATAGGGAACATAATAGGGAACAGAATAGGGAACATAATAGGGAACAGCATAAGGAACATAATAGGGAATAGTGTAATAAACAGGAGAAGGAGCAGCAGGAGGGGGCTGCTCACTGTCTCCATTACCTCCATGAGGCTCAGCCTGAGCCTCATAAAGCCCGTCCACAGCGGCCACTCCAACTGCGCCGAGCTCTTCCTCATCGACCTCAGGCAGGACCGGGTCATTGAGAGGAGTCGCAGCATCAGGGCGAGCGTTGGTCACAGGCCACAGGGAGCCACCTGAGGAACAAGACAGGTATTTGAAAAAAGTCACATTCTGCACTTCTATGAAACAGACCTAATCAGTTGGTCTAAACCATGGTCTAAACGCATCATTAATCAGTTAGTAGAAAAGCCACCACTTAACACTGCCCCCTCTAAGATTATTATCAAATAGTGTGCAATTCAGCTACTGGTATTTGTGTGGTTTGATAACGCATGACGAAATACAGGTAAGGTGCTGTTGTGTAATTATCATGTTATTTCTAAAAATTGTATTATGAAAATTGGTGTTGCATATTTGCCAGCCAAATCAGACGGGTGTAACTGAAAACTGTAATGAAGGCCAACTATTTTACTATTTATCTGGTCATTTAAAATAAGAGCAAATTATGACAATGCTATATTTATATTTATACATTTGTATCTTCCCTATATGAGCACAATAGCTGTAACAGGGACTGTAGAGCATAAGTGAATAAGGTTGAGTTGTATTCAGTTGGTTTGAGTTGTATGACATACTGTAGCCTAGTGAGGCAATAATAAGTCAATTTAATAACACAATAATCCTGCTCATCGTTAAATTACATTGGCTTCTCCAAAATAACCACATCCATAATGTGTGTTTTGGCAAGGCAAATGAATTACTTATAATTGGTAACTCTTTTTAATTTTGAGATACAAATAATGATGTGCGGAAACAGCATATCGGAACACTCTTCAGAAAACACAAACTATATATTAACTTTAGAATATTTAAATGTTAGATGGAAATATAGTAAACAAATGTGATATTGTTGAACTTAAGAAAACCACAACATATCTCCAGATACATTTAACCCAAAACTCAACTGTCCCTACAGAGAAACGACCTAGACCTGCACGTTCTATTATCACCATGGTGCTGGTCGCCATTTTGTTTTGTTCATTTTCGACACTTAATTCGTCAATATGAGGCCGTTAAACAAAAAATAACCAGGTTTTCAAATCACTACAGCTTTGTTAACCCATTCTACAACTGTCCCGCTAAAGTGTTCCCAGTTCTATCGTATATTTTTCATTTTATGCCGAAAAAGCGTTGAGTGACCCCAAATCTTGTTTTTCCAACTTTCAAGCCAACATTCCATAATGTCTGAATCTTCACTACTGCCGAAGTCCGTACAAGAAGTTTTCTGGCGTAACATTTATGATATTAAAACACATTGTACACCTCACCTTGTTGCCCCATGAATTATGCTCTGGGAATAGGCTACATATTATTTAAGAAATATAATTGGCCATTGTTAAATCTCTCATAAATGTGTGCCTGACTATACGATGTATTACAGCAGGCTAGCACGTTATACTTTCAAACCCATGCATGTACTATGTGCTTAAACCCCAAAGCATTAAACTCCATTTGGCCGAGTTCAAAGTGAATACAAAAGTATATCCTCTACATCGGTGACGATTTATTCATATTCTATAGTATGTACCCATCTATGTTTACCTTTAGCTAGCGGCTAAGCTAGTGGGACGCTACGGAGCCCAGCTATCCGCCCTCTGAAGCTTTTAGGGCCGACAGGGAGAGGAGAATGTCCCGCTAACGCTGTTTGTGTGTTTCACATTAGTGGGACGCTATGGAGCTCAGGTATCCGCCACCTGAAGCTTTTAGGGCCGACAGGGGAAGGAGAATACAACGCTGTGTGTATTTATCCCTAAGCTAGCGGCTAAGCTAGCTTGAGGCTACGGAGCCCAGCTATTCGACCTCTGAAGCTTTTAGGGCCGACAGGGAGAGGAGAATGTCCCGCTAACGCTGTGTGTGTTTATTTCACATTAGCGGGACGCTATGGAGCTCAGGTATCCACCATCTGAAGCTTTTAGGGCCGACAGGGGGAGGAGAATACAACGCTGTGTGTATTTATCGCTAAGCTAGCGGCTAAGCTAGCTGGACGCCACGGAGCCCAGCTATCCGCCCTCTGAAGCTTTTAGTGCCGACAGGGGGAGGAGAATGTCCCGCTAACGCTGTGTGTGTGTTTCACATTAGCGGTGTGTGTGTGTGTGTGTGTGTGTGTGTGTGTGTGTGTGTGTGTGTGTGTGTGTGTGTGTGTGTGTGTGTGTGTGTGTGTGTGTGTCGGAGCTCAGGTGAGAGGGCTATGATTACAGTACACTGTAGGAAACAGTTCTGAACTGTTTCCGCCAGTTCTTTCAGTTCGTCGTTCGCGAACAGCTTCTCTTTAGCTTTTGGCGGAAGGCGGCGACTCAAACAAAAGAATCGTTTTGTGGGAGGAATCAGTTCATCTCGTTCACTTCAAAGATTCGTTCAAAAAGAACGAATCGTTCGCGAACGACCCATCACTAAATATTTAACAATTTCACGTAATTGAATGCACATTTCTTACTTAAAATAACTCAAAGTGACTAAATAAACATTTATAAATATATTTGGCATGAAATTAAATGATGTATTACCAGCAAAGCCATTGAACCACCGTGTGACACGGGTCAGCAGGTGTTCCTCCGCAGGGGGTCCTGAAGCCATGTTAACAGCTGGTATAGGTTTTTTTCTGTAGATTTACTTAAGGTGTTACTGATGCTCAGTTATCAAACTGTTGGTTCTTCTAGAAGTTTTTGGGATCAAAATTCAACTCTCCAGTTTTCGCATGTGAACTTGTGTCAAGTCTGAGTGCAAATGACTGATTGAAGCTCTGCAGCATTTTATAGCCTCGTTAGAACGTAATGCTCTGTTGCCATGACTTTCACTGAAGCTCGTGCGTGCCTGTGCATGAGCAGTACATTTGATTATGTAAATTCTAAAGTTGACTTTTTGTGCTCTGTGGCCTCCTCCTTGTGTCCCGTGTGGAACGCTGGGCCGCTGATGGAACACACAACAGTTATTACACTGACAAATTGATGAACAAAAAGGTTATTGTACTGTATGTAATACAATTTATAATAAATAGTTTTGTCTGACAAATGACTGCCAAATTATTCTTGTCTGTCCTCACAATTTATCTGACTATAAAAGCAAGGTTTTCCACCACAGCATACTGTATTTAAACATTATTGACAGTACTTTGGGTAGTTGTTATATAACACATGAATAAAAACAAATTAATACAAAAATATAATATCATTATAAAGGGTTAAACACAACTGTATTGATCCCTGGGCGAAATTCATAAGATAAAGTATAGTTAAAAAACCAATATTTATAAAAATATAAATACAAAATAATAATAATAATATAATAATATTATAATCTTGATATATGAAATAAGATCTTACTTTATTGTTTACTGAACAGTTTTTTAACGACTTTCACAAGATGTTAAACTACTGAATGGCTCTGTACTGTACCTACAAGTATTAATTAACTTTAAAACATTAATATGTAGTTGTTACCTTCCACTCCACAAACTGCAGCGACTAAAAACCAGGCCTTGTCCTTTCTGATGTTGTCCTTGTAGTAAGCATTGGTTACATCATATAAAATAGTTTGTTTTTCCACTTCCATGATGAAAACCTCGTCGTCCATTGTGCGTATCGTAGTGGAGGTGTTGTGATGAAGGAGGGGGGTCTGTCACTACCCCTGCCCGATCGGTACTGCGCATGTGCGAGATGGTCCGGAAGTCCGGACGGCAACACAAGATGGACACTTGACACAGTGGCTTTTAGCAAAGCTCAAAAAGAAAAACCGAGAGAGATGAGTTATTGTTAATACAACGTGACTTCACTATTATTTAACAACACTTTTTATTGGGTTCTTTTATTTGGGGTTAAGTACATTGTCAGAATAAGTGAGCAATGGATTTAACTTCTGTTAGACAGCTATCATACTGAATATTTATTTATTATTTACTGTGAATGTATGCAAACATGTATGGCATATGGCTGTCTAACAGAAGTTAAATTCATTTCTCACTTATTCTGACAATGTACTTAACCCAAAATAAAAGACCCCAATAAAAAGAGTTGTTTAATAATAGTGAAGTCACGTTGTAATAACAATAACTCATCTCTCTCGGTTTTTCTTTTTGAGCTTTGCTAAAAGCCACTGTGTCAACTGTCCATCGTGAGTTGCCGTCCGGAGTTGTCCAATATGGCGGACCATCTCGCACATGCGCAGTACCGATCGGGCAGGGGGACGGATCGGGTAGTGACAGGGGCCCTTTCTCATTTCTCTAACTTCCCTCCTCGACTCCTATCCTCGATACTTAGTCCCGCCCACAGGAGATGCGAGCGGAGGAGCCGAGGAGAGAGGAGGGGAAGCAGCAGGCGGTTAGAGAAATGAGAACTCCTCTCCTCTGAGTGGTCATTTTAAAGCAGGGGTGGGGAACCTCCGGCCCCCGGGCCGTATACGGCCCGCGAGACTATTTGGTATGGCCATCGAGGTAATTTATAAACACACGCAAAAAAGAAAAAAAATTAAGAAATCTAGACCGCAAAATAATTAAACAAGCGAATACTTGTTTTTCCTGGCAAAGGTCATGGTCCTTGAACACAACACGAGCCTAACGTGTCATCACGTGTTATATGTCTCGTCTGACAGGGGTGCAGTTCTGACGGAGAGCACCAGAACGCCGCTCCGGGACTTTAAAAATTGCAGCACCCATAAGGAGCCGTACACATGCCGCAGTTTCTGCGTGGCTGTGTCTTTAGTTGAAGGCCCAGTGGCGATCTGTTCATCTGTAATTGAAGAAACACACTCCTCAATGTCAGTCTTGGTACTTTATTGACAAAGATGACGACACCCTGAAACAGAGCAATGCCGCAGGATAAGCTGACAAAGTATTACATACATGCATGTCATGACCAATACACATATATTAAATTACATATATTAAAGACACACTAAACAGCAGTGGAAACAGTCTTACATGAGTGAGTGGATGAACGTCTCAACTCGAGGCGGAGTGAATGAACAACATGTGAACTAAAATGGCCGCTAAGCACTACCGGGTCAAAGCACGGCATATCCGGGCAGCGACAGCAGTGACGCTGCCCTCTTGTGGCCGGCGATAAACTCTTCATCCCCCCCAGACCGGAAAGCTATGGGACGGAATAGGTTAACGGTCTAAATCCAGCTGCCGGACTCGGGCTCGTAACGTGCAGGCGGCCTCCTCACGCGGCCTGGCCGAGTAGGCTGGGGCAGCATCGGCGGCGACTGCGGCACCGGTGCGCCCAGGAAGGCACCCGTAGGAACGGTGAGGTCAGAGGACGCCTCACCGGCAGGTGCCGGTGGGGAAGCGCCCATAGCCGAGTCGCGGGGTCCAACAGCCGGCCGCTGAGCGATCCCCTGGGGCGTCGCCCAGCCCGGGTGGATAGGTGGGGGCTGATGGTCCAGAGCAGCGGGCGGCGGCAAGGGCGCAGCCGGCTGCTCACGGGCGCAGGGTGTGGCCGGCGTATAGGCACGGAGGAAGCGCCGGTTGCGCAGTGTCAAACGTCCCGAACCGTCAACCCTGATCCGATACTGGTCGTGGCCCGGCGACTCCACCACGATCCCTGACCTGTCCCATTTATGGGGGCTTGGGCCTTGCTGGTTCTGGAGGAATACCCTTTCGCCGAGTGCCAATGGGCGGAGCGGTCTTGAGTGAGTCCCCAGAGACTCGGTGGTACGGGACATACGGGTCCGAAGGGCGTCCTCCTTCGCCGCCCATGCCTCGCGCCATAGCAGGCGGATGTGCGGGTTCGAGAACTTCTCGAGGCGGTTCACGAAGGAGAGCGAGCCACGAAGGGGGCGGCCGAAGATGATCTGCGCTGGCGAGAGGTTGCAGTCGGGGTCAGGCGTGTTTCGCAGCTGCAGCATAGCACGCAGGAAGCGGTCCTGATCAAGGCCGCCCGACGGGCCGGTGTTGGACATAAGGAGGCGCTTAGCGGTCTTAACCGCAACTTCTGCCCTCCCATTAGACTGCGGGAAGCTAACGGACGACACACGGTGTTTGACGTGCCATAAGCGGAGGAAATCCTCAGTGTGGCTCGCCTTGAATTCCGGACCACCGTCGCTCGAGAGCTCCTCCGGTACGCCGAAGGTGGCGAAGAATGAACGGAGGTGTTGGACCAGGCCAGCTGAGCCCGCCAGGGCAGTACCCGCCGTAGAGCTCAGGACCTCTACCCAGCCCGAGAGACGGTCCCCGACACCTAGGTAGTGGCGGCCCCCATAGTCGAAGAAGTCAGCAAACACCGCCTCGAATGGCGTGGACGGGGGTGAGGACGGAAGGGGGGGTGTAGCCGCCTGTGACGGAGCATTGCGGTTGCAGTCTGCACATCCGTCCCTGGTGGCCTGAATGTCCCCGGACATCCCGGGCCAGTAAGCTATGGCTCGGGCATGCTGCCCCATCGCTGAGGTTCCCTGGTGGGCGGCATGGAGATGCTGAAGGACTCTCCCACGGAGGGATGGGGGGACCACGACGCGGTCCCGATAGAGCAGGACGCCGTCCTGTGCGTAGATGGACTCACAGACCGATGACAGACTCGCCAGGGCAGGGTCATTTACGTCAATCCCACCCTCCTGCTCGATGAGTTGGAGGAGGTGGCCGAGGCATCCGTCAGCTGCTGTCTCCCGTGCGAGGAGGGGCCAAGAGACGGCTCCGAGCTCCCGTGCGTCGTCGCGGATGGAGGCCATGAGTGCTGACTCCACGGCGTCAGGCCCGCTCGGCAGCCCCAATGAGAGGCCGTTCGCTGAGCCCGAGGGGGAAGGATGCCTCGACGTGGCATCAGCGGCATAGTTGCTCTTGCCAGGCAGATGCACAATGTCAAAGCGCCATGGGAGGGTGCGCTGCTTGAGTCTAAACAGACGCGAGTTTGTGATCTCATCCAGCGTACGGTCGCCAAAGATCTTCACCAACGGCTTATGGTCGGTGACCACGACGAGGTTGTCGGACCCCTGCGTGAAGTACCGCGTCTGTTCCAGACCCCAGGCCACAGCTAGGGCCTCTCCCTCGACGGCCGCATAGCGCTGCTCCGCAGGGGACAGGAAACGCGAGCCCGCGAGGGTGATCCTCCATCCACCTGGACAGCAGTCCGGTATGCCCGAGGCACAGTGACAATGTTGCTGGAGCAGGAAGTAGCCAATGCCACGCATGGACCAGTCAGGGCGGAGGCAGGTACGCTTCTGCATGTCGTAGATCTCCACGCCCTCACGGATGGCCTCCATTATGGCTTGCTTGGACGCCTGGAAGGCCTCCTCCAGAACGGGGGACCATAGGAACACACAGCGTGGGCTGAGGAACGGCTTAAATGGAGCCATCGTGTCACGCAACTGGGCGTAGTTGGCCACCTGGTTGACAAGGCCGAACCAACTCCTGATGTCCGTCGTGGAGCTAGGGGTGGGGAAGTCCCGGATGGCGTCCAAGTATTTCGGGAGCGGTTCGATGGTAGATTCCGACACCCTGAAGCCAGCAAAATCGACGCACCTCTCCGCGAACTGAAACTTGTCTGAATTCAACACGATTCCTGACCGGCCGACACGCGTCAGGAAGTCGATGGTCCTCCACCAGTGTTGCTCCAGGTCGGTGTCATAGTGGATGGTATCATCCACGCAACGTTCCTTGCGTTCATAGTCCGAGAGGACGGCATCAAACTGACGGTTGTAGCCATCCCCTGATGACAGGAAACCCTGTGGTGCCCTGGTGTAGCGCCAACGGCCGAAGGGTGTGATGAAGGTAGTGAGGTGGCGATCCGACTCACGCAGGGGGACACTGTGGTAGCCGTTCCAGGCGTCTGTGACGGTCTTCCAGGTGCCCTTAGGGACGCGGCGTGCAAGGTGGAACGGGGACTCAGTGGCGAAGGTCTCACGTTGGCAGAACTTGTTAAGGGGGGAGAGGTCCACGGTCCTGCGTGGGGAGCCGTCGTGCTTCCGAGTGACTACCATACGATGGCACCACGTCACAGGCTCGCCATATGGCACACGTTCAATGACCCCAAGGGCTTCGTCCCGCAGTAGGTCATCGTGGACCCTCCGCTGCCAGTGTAGAGGCACTGTAGCCGCGGTGTGACATGCCCTAGGCGTAGCTGCGGGGTCCACGTGCATCTCGATAGGTGGCCCCTCCATGCATGGTAGTGCTCGATGGGGGCAAGTATTGAACGTTGACGAGGCATATCTCCCGAGTAGCCAATCTTTCATCCTGTTATTGTTCTCTGGCTTACAAGGGAACGGCAGTGCTACGGGGCGTGCCGGGGGGACCGTACGCTGAGGACATGTGCACTGGGCGTCCCGGGGGTCACCTGGCCCCACACAGCCGCCGTTGGCTGACCTCGTCGCATTGACGGACAAGGGCTGGTCTGGCGTGTCAGCCGTGTCAGGGCTACGCCTTTCCTTGTGCCCCCCTGCAACGTCGTCCGATGGGAAGTTCACGGGCAATAGGCCGAGGTTGAGCAACGACTCGTAGGAGAGGTACATGGCCCGGACCGAGCTGCTCACATATACCATGGAACGGCAGGATGTGACACGCCCCCCACTGCAGGTTGTCGAGAGCCTAGCGAAGAACGCCCCCTCGATGGATATAGGGGAGCGGTTGGCGGCTGACAGGCTGAGGCTGACGGGTCGCAGGTCGTCCCGCGAGAAACCGCAGGCCAGGAACTCCTCCAGCGACCAAAGGTCCGACTGCGCGCCAGTGTCCGCGACGGCGGATATCCGAGCTCCGTCGGCCGAGCCCCGGTTGCCGGTGCCATCCCTCAGCCCGACTGGCATGTCCATCGAGATGGTGATTAATGCTCGGGGGTGGTCTCTCAGCCTGGCCCGTCTCCATTCGCCCTTGGAGAAGATGTGGTGCTCGAGTCTGATAGGTGCTTGTCTGTTGATACATCCGTGCGACGTCGGGGCGCGGCGTCGGCGATGGGTCCTGTGACGTCGGCCAGGGCGGGCCCCAGCTTGCACCGATGAGACCTGGGAGACCGGCTCCGACCCCATGGCGGCCTGTTGACTGTCGGACGACGGCTGTTGACGCCTCTGTCGTCGGCGGGCCCTATAGCAGCCGATGCACACCTGGTAAGGCTTAGGATTCCACCCGCGAGGCCCCTCCGTGAAGACGTTAAAGACGCTCTTACATTCCGGGCACGAGGCACGTTTAGCCCCGTCCGCAGGGCTCGGGGCGGGGCTCGTCTGTGGAGTCGTCTTCAGGCGCCGGAATGACGACATGGCTGATAGGGAGGACGACGGGAGAGCGTTACGGGCCATCTCTCTGTTCTCGACGAGTGCAATTACGTTATTAACTGGCTTAACCAGGACGTCAGGTGTCCCCAGCGTCTCGCGGCGTATGTCCGAGTCATAAATGCCATTGAGCAGAACATCACGGATGATGTGGTCGGTATAGTCCACGTCCTTACCACACTCGCATACCGCATTATATGCACATGTCTCTGCTTTACCCCGCACTCTGGCAGCGAATGCACGGAATGTCTCATCGCGTTCCTGGCGGAGCTGAAGTAGCTCGGTGCGCAGGACGCATGTAGCGACTGGGATGACAGCTAGGGAACGCATGACGGTGATTAGGTCTGGCAAGGGTCCGGAAGCGGCGTCGGGAGCGGCTTTCAACAGGCTGTCTCCAAGTACAGGTCCAGCGCACTGAAACAGCTGGAAGGGGGCCTGGGCATCCCCTATGCCTGAGCCGGCGCGGAATACGTCCCATCGGCGGATGAACACGTTCCATTCCTCTATCGACACGCCCACATCAACTTTGGGCCGACCGAGTCTCGGGCCGTGAGGGGCTGGGGCCTGGGCTGGCGCGGCCATGACAGGCGCTGCGTGCTGGTGGCTAAATCCATGAATCGTCAATATAGCAATGACGAGTGCTTCAGACAAATCTTGGGATTCGAACTCGCAGCCGGGGACAGGGCATCCAACAATGACCATGGTGTCGTCATGAAGAAACACACTCCTCAATGTCAGTCTTGGTACTTTATTGACAAAGATGACGACACCCTGAAACAGAGCAATGCCGCAGGATAAGCTGACAAAGTATTACATACATGCATGTCATGACCAATACACATATATTAAATTACATATATTAAAGACACACTAAACAGCAGTGGAAACAGTCTTACATGAGTGAGTGGATGAACGTCTCAACTCGAGGCGGAGTGAATGAACAACATGTGAACTAAAATGGCCGCTAAGCACTACCGGGTCAAAGCACGGCATATCCGGGCAGCGACAGCAGTGACGCTGCCCTCTTGTGGCCGGCGATAAACTCTTCAGTAATACTGAGCATATAGTCAATAACTGTGTTGTTATTAGCATCTGGTTAGCTAGCTATGCTAACGAATATGAGAAGCTTTTTCTCCAACCAGTGAGGTAAAGGCACATCTTTAAAATAAAACCAGGTATAAAACCAGGTATAAAATACTATATGACAGTAAAAACAAGTTGTTATTAATAAACAAGAATACAGTTTAAAAGGAGTGATTTGGAAAATATTTATAAAGAAAAAGTAAATCTGCTTACAGTTCTGTTTCATCTGGGTGTTGAGAGATGTATCCATAGATCTCTTCATTTTGCTCTCAAAGTGCACCAGATTGATGCTTTCAACTTCCCGGAGCATGCCCCCCCGGACCCCCCTAGAGGAGGTTAGGTCCCCCCCCCCCACACTTAAATCATGTTTACATGGATAGGAAACTAAATACATTTGCACACATCTTGTGTCCATATATTTCTGTTTGGTGGTCATGCCACAACCGTGCATGCATACGCGAGTCATGGCAAGATATCTGGACTAAGAGGTTGCTTTTTCTTTGCACAGCATGAAAGAAAGGCCAAATTAATGGGCTGTGATTTTTGAGGTAATAATTTGTACGGCCCTCGGAGGATGTTGAAAACATTGAAATGGCCCTTGAGAGGAAAAAGGTTCCCCACCCCTGTTTTAAAGAGACGTCCATTAATGATGACAGGAGGCACAGAGCCCTCTGTCTGATGGACAGATGTGTTCATGACCACTTATATATTTACTTTGATTCATTCACAGTGCGGTATAATGAGACAGTAATGGCTACAGATGCGGACACACACACACACATATATATATATGTATATATTTATATAAATATATACAATTTCAGAATCAAGCAGAGCACTCTCATAATAACGTAAGAGACTGGATATATCCCCCCCCCCCCCCTCTCCCCTCTGGTCGCTACAATGTGGAAAATAAATTACGGGCCAAAGATTTTATTTACAAGTATTAAAAGTAAGCAGAGTACACCAAACCAACTGACACCTGTCTGTCCGCTGCATCTATGCACACACTGTACCACACACACCTACACCACACACACGCATATAAAACAGGCTACAGCCATGGTGTATTTTATTGTGAAGCACTAAATGGTTTTTTAGAAAAATATCAACTCTTTGTTTGTAGATATCTACTAAACTAAAGCAAATAAAGAGATAGGCCTGTTATACTGAGTGATATATATTATACACACTGCTCTGCTTTCTGCACGGACCTCACAGCTGTTCTCACTGTAAACATCACGTCGCGATGAAAGCAGTTAATACAATAATATCCAGGGGATGCATGCAGAGCTGTCATTGGCTGAGATAAGTCCGGCCGTGCGTCACGATTCTTTGAAACATCTCTGTTGCCGGAAATGCATCCACGAAGCAGCCGTGGAGGACCCATCAGTAGGCTTGTTTGAGACAAGCAAGACCTGCGCAGACCTGCGCAGACCTGCGCAGTTGCGATCAACGTCCAGAGCAAGTCGGACAAAATGACTAACCATCATGCAACGCACTAGCAAGACGTTGATCGCAACTGCGCAGGTCTGCGCAGGTCTTGCTTGTCTCAAACAAGCCTAGTGCGTTGGTTAGTCATTTTGTCCGACTTGCTCTGGAGGCTCGCCCACATGAGACTTTGAAATCTCGCGGGACAAAGACGCCCGCAGCCTTGAGAGCGAGGCGAGTTGGCGCAGTTTTTTTTTAGTTTTTTTATTTTCCTATTTAATATTTTTTTTTTTTTATTGAACATTTTTAAAACATACAAAAGCTCGGTGAGGATATCATCAACTTATCAACATAAGTGCAAGACATCCATTCACAATAAGACAACAAAAATACATCCAATAAGAGCCAGGGGGAGAGAAAAAAGCATAAAGGCACAACAACATTTGAGAGGCATTAAGTTTACTTAAAATAATAACCATTTGGAAATGTCATTGCAAATCTTTATAGACATGTTACAAGATTGTATTTTCCTAAGGGACAGAAAAAAGTACTTGAACTCATTTATGAAACAGTGAAAGGAGGGCTTGCCTCCTCTCCATTTACTACAATGTAAATGATATTTACCCAAAATAATAATTATATTTACCAAATCAGATATGGGAGAATCCAAATTATCCATATAATATAAAATGTGATATATTTTGAAGGCCGGAATGTTTGTTAATTTAAGTAACAACCAATCTCTCACATTCGACCAAAACAATTTGGAAAAAGGGCATGAGAAAAATAAATGTTCCAACGATTCATCAGATAGATTACAAAAGGAACATGGTTCCACTTCAAATTTAAATCTTGAATTTAAAAAAGTAGAAACCGGGTAGATTTTATGAACAATTTTAAAATGAGTTTCTTTTGCTTTAGGAGAAATAGGCCATTTTATAAAATAAGTGAGAGCTTTTTCCATTACAGATAAAGTGTCTAAATCGGTCCCTTGTGGAAATAAGCCTCTGTTCAAATTGTGAAAAAAGTGGGATTTCAAAGAAGCATTAATAGATTTGTTATTCTTAAGAGTATCGCCAATAAATTCCAAATTAGGTAAAACTGATACAACATTTGAGTACAGTAAAGTATTATGAATCATTTCAATAAGTGGTAGAGGAATTGCTTTACAGATTTTGTTATAATCTTTAGCAGTACACGTTATATTG
>NW_027263518.1:0-5000 GCF_902827115.2 Pseudochaenichthys georgianus
GGCGGGAACTTTATAAGCCCTGACAGCTCAGGTCAGTTAACGAGTATCAGTTTAGCGAATAATTTATATACTCCGAACACACCGCAATTATGAACTCTAAAATACGTCTAAAATAAAAGTATGAATTATGTAAAAGTAAAACTTCAGCAGCCGTGGCGGCAGTAGTCCTTGAGCCGCAGAAATATGAATGGAAATTATTTATTAGAATCTACATACCCGCCGGAGATGAGGTAGGAAGCAAGCTGCAAATTCTCAATGTACTGTATACCCAATGGAACAGGGAATCTAGATCTAGATCCTATAGACACAGAACAGTGCAGTTTCCCAAGCAGGCAACATCTATGGTTCAAGGTTAAAGTATTGTCTCTGTACAGCACAGGGTTGCTCAAGGAAATGCAGTCGTAGCAATGTTTTACGGTGTAAATCGAGAAGCCCCGCAGCAAAGAGAAGGAAGCGGCTCTCTATGCTAAGGCAGCAGGCAGTCAAATGAATATGCATGTGTACTTTATGTTTGTGCAGAACAGAAATAGCAGTCACTGTGTAGGTCATGACGAAGCACGGGAGTGTTCTGTGAAAGTAGGGCAGGGTATTCTGCATGCAGGTGTTCTGTAGCAGCATCTTCTTCGGTGGCTGAAACTGGGTTACGTTGGACTGTGTGGGAACGAGCCGGAAAGAAGTGACAGCAGATAAAAACATCCATTCTCCACACAGCCACACATGCATAACGGAATAACACCTTTTCTTACGGGTACATTATCCACCACACTGTTCCCTCTCAGCCACGCGTCGCTTTCTACTGACCTTCCATTTCACAGTGGCGGTGACATTTCACAGCCGAGCCACTTACACACATCATAAAGAATAACCTTTATTGCCCATTTACTCCCGGTGCCAACCTGCATACAGAGCGAAGCCGGGAGGCGGGTGTTCACCGCACGCGTGTGGAAATGTCACTGAGTGTCTATACGGCAGAGGTGGGAAGCAGTGGAATACAAATACTTCGTTACTGTACTGAAGTACATGTTTCTGGTATCAGTACTTTACTCCCCTACTTATTTTTCTGATGACTTTTTACTTTCTACTTCTCACATGTTGAACACAAATACCTGTACTTTCTACTTCTCACATGTTGAACACAAATACCTGTACTTTCTACTTCTTACATGTTGAACACAAATACCTGTACTTTCTACTTCTTACATTTTGAACACAAATACCTGTACTTTCTACTTCTCTCATGTTGAACACAAATACCTGTACTTTCTACTTCTTACATGTTGAACTCAAATACCTGTACTTTCTACTTCTCACATGTTTAACACAAATACCTGTACTTTCTACTTCTCTCATGTTGAACTCAAATACCTGTACTTTCTACTTCTCACATGTTGAACTCAAATACCTGTACTTTCTACTTCTCACATGTTGAACTCAAATACCTGTACTTTCTACTTCTTACATGTTGAACACAAATACCTGTACTTTCTACTTCTTACATGTTGAACTCAAATACCTGTACTTTCTACTTCTCACATGTTGAACACAAATACCTGTACTTTCTACTTCTCACATGTTGAACTCAAATACCTGTACTTTCTACTTCTCACATGTTGAACACAAATACCTGTACTTTCTACTTCTTACATGTTGAACTCAAATACCTGTACTTTCTACTTCTCTCATGTTGAACTCAAATACCTGTACTTTCTACTTCTCACATGTTGAACTCAAATACCTGTACTTTCTACTTCTTACATGTTGAACACAAATACCTGTACTTTCTACTTCTTACATGTTGAACCCAAATACCTGTACTTTCTACTTCTTACATGTTGAACCCAAATACCTGTACTTTCTACTTCTTACATTTTGAACTCAAATACCTGTACTTTCTACTTCTTACATGTTGAACACAAATACCTGTACTTTCTACTTCTTACATTTTGAACACAAATACCTGTACTTTCTACTTCTCACATGTTGAACACAAATACCTGTACTTTCTACTTCTCTCATGTTGAACACAAATACCTGTACTTTCTACTTCTTACACTGTTGAACACAAATACCTGTACTTTCTACTTCTCTCATGTTGAACTCAAATACCTGTACTTTCTACTTCTTACATGTTGAACACAAATACCTGTACTTTCTACTTCTTACATGTTGAACACAAATACCTGTACTTTCTACTTCTTACATGTTGAACACAAATACCTGTACTTTCTACTTCTTACATGTTGAACTCAAATACCTGTACTTTCTACTTCTTACATGTTGAACTCAAATACCTGTACTTTCTACTTCTTACATGTTGAACACAAATACCTGTACTTTCTACTTCTTACATGTTGAACTACAAATACCTGTACTTTCTACTTCTTACATGTTGAACCCAAATACCTGTACTTTCTACTTCTTACATGTTGAACCCAAATACCTGTACTTTCTACTTCTTACATGTTGAACTCAAATACCTGTACTTTCTACTTCTTACATGTTGAACACAAATACCTGTACTTTCTACTTCTCACATGTTGAACTCAAATACCTGTACTTTCTACTTCTCTCATGTTGAATTCAAATACCTGTACTTTCTACTTCTCACATGTTGAACTCAAATACCTGTACTTTCTACTTCTTACATGTCGAACACAAATACCTGTACTTTCTACTTCTTACATGTTGAACTCAAATACCTGTACTTTCTACTTCTTACATGTCGAACACAAATACCTGTACTTTCTACTTCTTACATGTTGAACCCAAATACCTGTACTTTCTACTTCTTACATGTTGAACACAAATACCTGTACTTTCTACTTCTTACATGTTGAACTCAAATACCTGTACTTTCTACTTCTCTCATGTTGAATTCAAATACCTGTACTTTCTACTTCTCACATGTCGAACACAAATACCTGTACTTTCTACTTCTCACATGTTGAACTCAAATACCTGTACTTTCTACTTCTTACATGTTGAACCCAAATACCTGTACTTTCTACTTCTTACATGTTGAACACAAATACCTGTGCTTTCTACTTCTTACATGTTGAACTCAAATACCTGTACTTTCTACTTCTTACATGTTGAACACAAATACCTGTACTTTCTACTTCTTACATGTTGAACACAAATACCTGTACTTTCTACTTCTTACATGTTGAACTCAAATACCTGTACTTTCTACTTCTTACATGTTGAACACAAATACCTGTACTTTCTACTTCTTACATGTTGAACACAAATACCTGTACTTTCTACTTCTCACATGTTGAACTTCAAATACCTGTACTTTCTACTTCTTACATGTTGAACTCAAATACCTGTACTTTCTACTTCTTACATGTTGAACTCAAATACCTGTACTTTCTACTTCTCACATGTTGAACTCAAATACCTGTACTTTCTACTTCTTACATGTTGAACCCAAATACCTGTACTTTCTACTTCTTACATGTTGAACCCAAATACCTGTACTTTCTACTTCCTACATGTTGAACCCAAATACCTGTACTTTCTACTTCTCACATGTTGAACTCAAATACCTGTACTTTCTACTTCTTACATGTTGAACTCAAATACCTGTACTTTCTACTTCTTACATGTTGAACTCAAATACCTGTACTTTCTACTTCTCTCATTTCCCAAACAGCTGGTTCCTTTAGTCTGAATGTGTGTTGGTGCGTGGTCATTATTCTTCAGAGTCACTGCGTGCCTATTGGTTGGAACACGATCCGTGTATCCATCACTTCCTGGTCTTCTCTAAAGAAGAGGGACCAATGGAAACGTTGTCATGTTGCCGTTGGTCACCATGGAAACATTCATTAGCTAACAATGACATTATTGTTCTATTGATATAAAGGGAGGTCAGGTACTCTTTAAAGCAGCTGCTAGCTATGGGTACTTTCTACTGAAGTACACTTCAAAGCCTCTTTACTTTGACTTGAGTAAAGAAGTTTAGTCAGTACTTCTACTTTCACCAGAGTATTTTTTAAACACGAGTATCTGTATTTCTACTTGAGTAAAGGATGTGTGTACTTCTACTTGAGTAAAGGATGTGTGTACTTCTACTTGAGTAAAGGATGTGTGTACTTTTGCCATCTCTGCTATACGGTATGCAGCTATACGAAGGATGCGTAAAACACTATTTTGGTCAAATCTCTGCCTCCCGTTCTCTCTGTATTACTTGTGTGACAGCTGGCCCAGGGGTCATCTCTCTCTCTCTCTCTCTCTCTCTCTCTCTCTGCCCATTCAGCAGTACCTAAAGCCCAGCAGTGCAGCAGCAAAACACAATCATGGCGTAACTCCCACTGGTGGCCGCCAAGTCTGCATTTCAGCAGAGTGGAGTGACAGTGAATAGAAACGTATTCCACACTCTTCCCAAGACAGCATCATATGTTTGTAGAACAGCTGACGTGCTGAAAACCCCAAATAGACTGGAATAGCCTTTTTTTTTTAATGACTTTGTCTGAAGTCAATCTGTTCACACAAGCAGCTGTTACCCTTCACAGTGTCCTGGATCCTCCAGAGGCACACCGCTGAAAGTTACTGAGATGTGTAACATTTCCGCATTACAATGTCGAAAGAACAATAGACCAATGCTATTTTGTTGAGTTGGTTATCCAAAATGTTTCTAATGACTTCCAAATCAAATTTTAACCAATCAATCACCAACTGCAATGTCGACCAATCACGTTTGTGCATTTGCCAGCTTTTTGGTTGTCTGCCAGAAGCTATAAATGTACTTTTTATGTAGTTTTAAACCACACTTTTTAGATCTTGGTTGTTTTAAACATATATTTTCATCATGGGGATATACTTCCATGATGTCCTTACCTTTCCCCTTCCAGAGAAGTGTTTTAACTCAATTAAATATGTAATGTAGCTTCAACACACCTTCTTTAAACCTTACAAAAGTACTGTTGATTTGGAAAACTTGTTATCTAATATTTCTCAACAGATGTTCCCAACACTGATTCTACCAAGTTGGCAGT
>NW_027263518.1:10000-52441 GCF_902827115.2 Pseudochaenichthys georgianus
ACCACCGCTAAGCCAAAGGAGGCTAATGTTGGGCTATAAAGGAACTACAGCACGGTCACATGACTTCACGTCACCACCGCTAAGCTAAAGGTGGCTAATGTTGGGCTATAAAGTAACTACAGCACGGTCACATGACTTCACGTCACCACCGCTAAGCTAAAGGCGGCTAATGTTGGGCTATAAAGGAACTACAGCACGGTCACATGACTTCACCACCGCTAAGCTAAAGGTGGCTAATGTTGGGCTATAAAGGAACTACAGCACGGTCACATGACTTCACGTCATCACCGCTAAGCTAAAAGAGGCTAATGTTGGGCTATAAAGGAACTACAGCACGGTCACATGACTTCACGTCACCACCGCTAAGCCAAAGGAGGCTAATGTTGGGCTATAAAGGAACTCCAGCACGGTCACATGACTTCACGTCACCACCGCTAAGCTAAAGGTGGCTAATGTTGGGCTATAAAGAAACTACAGCATGGTCACATGACTTCACGTCACCACAGCTAAGCTAAAGGTGGCTAATATTGGGCTATAAAGGAACTACACTATGCTCACATGACTTCACGTCACCACGCTAAGCTAAAGGTGGCTAATGTTGGGCTATAAAGGAACTACAGCACGGTCACATGACTTCACGTCACCACCGCTAAGCTAAAGGTGGCTAATGTTGGGCTAGAAAGGAACTACAGCACAGTCACATGACTTCACGTCACCACCGCTAAGCTAAAGGTGGCTAATGTTGTGCTATAAAGGAACTACAGCACGGTCACATGACTTCACGTCACCACCGCTAAGCTAAAGGCGGCTAATGTTGGGCTATAAAGGAACTACAGCACGGTCACATGACTTCACCTCACCACCGCTAAGCTAAAGGAGGCTAATGTTGGGCTATAAAGTAACTACAGCACGGTCACATGACTTCACGTCACCACCGCTAAGCTAAAGGCGGCTAATGTTGGGCTATAAAGGAACTACAGCACGGTCACATGACTTCACCACCGCTAAGCTAAAGGTGGCTAATGTTGGGCTATAAAGGAACTACAGCACGGTCACATGACTTCACGTCATCACCGCTAAGCTAAAAGAGGCTAATGTTGGGCTATAAAGAAACTACAGCATGGTCACATGACTTCACGTCACCACCGCTAAGCCAAAGGAGGCTAATGTTGGGCTATAAAGGAACTACAGCACGGTCATATGACTTCACGTCACCACCGCTAAGCTAAATGTGGCTAATGTTGGGCTATAAAGAAACTACAGCACGGTCACATGACTTCACGTCACCACCGCTAAGCTAAAGGTGGCTAATGTTGGGCTATAAAGGAACTACAGCACGGTCACATGACTTCACGTCACCACTGCTAAGCTAAAGGTGGCTAATGTTGGGCTATAAAGGAACTACAGCACGGTCACATGACTTCACGTCACCACCGCCATGCTCATTTCTGTTCCACTTTATCAGCCATGCCTACAGGAGGATTTGGGGTTTAATATCTTGCCCAAGGACACTTTGACATGCTGTTTAAACCACTAACCTTCAGATTGGTAGACATAAATATCTATCTCTGTGTCCTGAGCCTCAGTCGCCCCACTTCACTGCTTCTTGTCACCGAAACATCTCTTTGCATTACAGTTGTGTTGCCCAATGGAAATACAGGCATGTGCATGAACACAGAGCATAAACCTGACGTTGAGGAGCCAGGTGTCTGCCTCCCTGTGTGCTCAGAGTGGACTGGCATCTGAAGGTCAACATTTGGAGAAAACTCAGCCTTTGTGCTTCATCTTTTTTAGTTTCCCAGGTGTGTGTGTGTGTGTGTGTGTGTGTGGATGCCAGAAGGGGAGGTGTACAAGGGGAGGGGCTCCACAGGGTGGGCAGCAGCACAGGGACCTGGTGTAGAGTGGCGATTGGGGTCAGACAGGTTGAAGGAACCGACCATGTCGCTTTATACGCCCCAGCAGTCAGCTCGATGGAGCGTGCAAATCATCAACAGAGACCTTTAGCATCTCAACGCCCCCCCTCCACCTTTCTCACCTGATGCGCGCGCGCGCGCGCACACACACACACACACACACACACACACACACACACACACACACACACACACACACACACACACACACACACACACACACACACACACACACACACACACACACACACACACACACACACACACACACACACACACACACACACACACACACACAGTCCTTTAAACTAATACATGACAAATGAGTAACAACCGTGGCCTCTAACTCTGCGCCTTCAGAGCGCGCCGCCCTTACCCTTTAGTCTCTCCTCTCCACTGCTGGGACTTGTTGCCACCGAAATTGAAATCGTAACCTTTCTCACAGCTTAGACTTTTGTCACAGTTTGAAGGTGCTCAGAGGAAAGGTGTCTGTTTTTCTAAACTCTCCTTTCGTGTCCTCCTCTCTCCTTCACTCTGTCCTTTCCTTTCATCTCGTCATCCAGAACAGCTCATTATATCATTTAGTCCAGCTGAGAATCGTCTTCTCCGAAACAGCGGGGACAACCTCCATCGCGTGTCTGTCTTCTCCTCGTCCTCTAATTAACACCATGTTCTTTTCAAGTTCATTTCCCTCTGTGCATGTCTGTACCAGGGTTTCCGTTAGCCGGTAATTACCGGTTTTTAGCTGGTAACATTTATTAAAAACCGTGTTATTATTCAAATGTAATGTAAACTTCTGAATAATGTACGTTATCTACTACAAGTAGTTTGTTTGAATGTAATAATTATGTTGTTTGTGGAATCATTTATTGAAAAATGAATCTGAATTTTTCGATCTGTTACGATTATAAACTGAAGCAATATGAAAAGGAGCCCGTGAACTGAGTTTTAAACTGAAGCATATCCGCTCATAGTCCGGTGATTACCTGCTAACGGAAACTCTGCTACACAACTCTTATTATTATTGAAATATGACCGGTAAGTTTCAAATGTGTCCGGTAAAATAAAATCCTAACGGAAAAAAAGATCCTAGCGGAAACCCTGGTCTGTACGTCTGCTCCCATGTGTGTACATGTGTCTTTTATGTAACACAAACTTAAAGTTAGTTTTGGTTTCACTGAAATCCCACACCAGGCTTGGAATTTCGTTATGTTAGGGGCAAGGCCATTTGGCTTTGGTGTCGCCATTTGTTTTAGGGCACAAAGGCCATTGAGGGAAACATTTGGATTTGGAGCTTAAAAATAAATAACTTAAATAACTAAAAATAAATAATCGCTTTTTTAATATCAATAATGTCAAACAGTATATCATCATATGTATGCCTCCTTAGTATTACCATATATAAAATGAAATACTCTACTTTGAATAATTAGTGTCTGGTATGTTTTCTATCTACTACTACATTCAAAAATCCGAAATCAAATCAAAACATCTAAAATTCTATTAATATGTAACGAATATATTCCATTTCAGAAGAAACAGCTTTCAAGGGTCAAACTCTGCACATACATAATTCAGGAGTGCACAGTGAAGCTCCAACATTCAACTGTATGAACAAGCAATACTGTGAAATGCAAAAGTCTGTGTGTGTGACGCGTTCTCGCAGTAGCCAATCAGCGGTGAGGATCTCATCCTGCCTGATGTTGGATCAGAAAACCAAAACATCAGCCGTTAGCTGTTAGCACTCAGAGCTCACAGCTCCGCATACCTGTTCAGAAACTGGAGAAAAGTTATACACGAACAAAACACAGACTGTCTGCGTCATGGCGAATACAGTCGCTGTTGTGTCTGTGTCTGTATCATGTTGTTGTGAGATACAACATTAGCTTAGCCTCATCCATCCGTGCTCTGTACTACGAAGCCAGTTCCACAGACCCTGGATATGTTTGAGTTATCCGGCTTAACTAATTCTAACAAACGAGATCTCGCTAAGCGGTCCTACGATGCTGGGTATCAAGTCGGTATATCAACCCAGGGTATCTCCGTCCGGCTGAGAGCGCGTTCACGTGAAAGGGGCGGGGTTATCAACATTTGACCAAACACTAACAGTGTTGCGTCATACTTCATGAATGAATAGTAAACTATCATGTTAGACAAATATGAAGAAGTTCAACTTAAACATCCATGACTTAAACAGATAAACGAGGATAAAAGCCACATAGCTGCACCGGCATGGTGAATACAGAACAGCTGGTAAAACAATCAAATAAATACGAATGCGTACATTAACAGGTTTATGATCACTGCCTGATAGGGGCCGTGGACGGCACGGTCTAAGGGGCCGTGGTCTGAGGGGCCGTGGACGGCACGGTCTAAGGGGTCGTGGTCTGAGGGGCCGTGGACGGCACGGTCTAAGGGGTCGTGGTCTGAGGGGCCGTGGACGGCACGGTCTAAGGGGCCGTGGTCTGAGGGGCCGTGGACGGCACGGTCTAAGGGGTCGTGGTCTGAGGGGCCGTGGACGGCACGGTCTGAGGGGCCGTGGACGGCCACGCGGTGGTCTGAGGGACCACGGTCTGAGGGGTCGTGGTTTGAGGGGCCGTGGACGGCCCCGCGGTGGTTTGAGGGGCCGTGGACGGCCCCGCGGTGGTCTGAGGTGCCGTGGACAGCCCCGCGGTGGTTTGAGGGGCCGTGGACGGCCCCGCGGTGTTCGGCCACGCGGTGGTCTGAGGTGCCGTGGACGGCCCCGCGGTGGTCTGAGGTGCCGTGGACAGCCCCGCGGTGGTTTGAGGGGCCGTGGACGGCCCCGCGGTGGTCTGAGGTGCCGTGGACAGCCCCGCGGTGGTCTGAGGTGCCGTGGACGGCCACGCGGTGGTCTGAGGGGCCGTGGACGGCCACGCGGTGGTCTGAGGGGCCGTGGACGGCCACGCGGTGGTCTGAGGTGCCGTGGACGGCCACGCGGTGGTCTGAGGGGCCGTGGACGGCCACGCGGTGGTCTGAGGGGCCGTGGACGGCCACGCGGTGGTCTGAGGTGCCGTGGACGGCCACGCGGTGGTCTGAGGGGCCGTGGACGGCCACGCGGTGGTCTGAGGGGCCGTGGACGGCCACGCGGTGGTCTGAGGGGCTGTTGGTGTAGAGTTACTGCAGCAGAATCCATTTTCAATTAACTTGTTAAAAAGATTGGTTGAATCCCTTTGATCCTGGAAGCAAATATGGTTGTTAGTTAAGATAAAGCCAATTAATATGCTCAAATTTGTTATATTTTTTTTAGAGCCGGGACTCGATTAAAACAATTAATCTAATTAATTAGAGGCTTTGTAATTAATTAATCGAAATTAATCGCATTTTTAATCAAATATACATATCTGACCTGAGAACAGTGAGAAGCAGTTTCACATGGATGTGACTCCAGGTGGTGTGGAAATTGATGTGAGATATTGTACCAAAGAACTGTGATACATGTAAAAGGGCAGAAAGTCTTGTTGCACTTTCCAGACATTAAAAGAGGTCTGTTGAGTTCCCTGGTAATTATCAAATAGTAGCAGTTAAGTGAATACTGTTCAAGCAATACCTGTGTTTGTGTTTTATACTGATTTCTCTGTTTTGATCCTTTCATAAATGTGAGGACTAAAATGGCGAGAGACAAAGGGCTGTAAAAAATGAGTTTTATTGCAGTGGGGGAGGTCGAGGTATGCAGCACAGGGTGTGTGGTGTGGGGAGAGGAAATTCTGTTTGAGATCTCTGGCAGGCCAGGTTTTTAGGAAATCTATGTATCTTGAATAAGTATGTGTGAGTTTATACATTCCTGTGTGTTAATAGTTGAAGGAACAAAAGGTACATTTTTCCTCTCCAATATAGAGAGGTTTTTTTATAGATTTCTGAAACAATGTTCCCTTTTTTGTTAGAAATAGATGAGCACAATAGTTTTTTCTTTGACTTTTTACCTGTTTATCAAAAGAGTGTTTTAAGCTATTTGTGAAGAAGGAAGATGCAGAATTAAGGGTGATTTCTGTTTGGAGTGTAAAGATTATCCCTGATAATGTTTTCTGGGTTAAACCATCGATAAGTTTTACAAATGGGGAGGGACATTTTCCTTGAGTTTTAATGGGGTGCCTTCCCAACACCTGTGGCTTTCAAAGCTGCCAGACGCTGATTTCCCTGTGAGATAGCGTTTTGGTATCTCCCCAATGAAACGCCACCCCTTCTTTACACTAGGGAAATGTTTTTCTGGTGGTTAGTCCTCTCTTCATGCGTTGTCAAGACGAATAGGATGTCCGCAGGGCGTGAATAAGGGCGGGAGTACTCCACACATTGCTTATATGACTCTTTGAATTGTATAGTAATGTATTATATTATATCGTATTGCATTATACTACTTTGTTTAATTAAAACGGATTATTGTTTAACTGGTATCCTGGTGTCTTCTAATTCCTTCCCTGTTATGATTTCAAGCAGGACTCGTCAAAACAACACGCGGTGAGGAGTTGGGTTGTAAAAACCCCTACCTCGCAACAGTGGTCTACAGTCGAGTGCAGTCCAGGGAGCCAGGGAGCTGGTTATTCTCTCAGACGTGGACTGACTTACCCTGGCCCTGAAGCCAGTCGTCTGGGTGAGTGTGGGTTGGGTCAGGGTGTGGTTCCTTGCACTCGGAGTCGGGCTAACGTCCACGCTAGCTGCTACATGCTAGCTGCTACATGCTAGCTGCTACATGCTAGCTGCTACATGCTTTACATTTAGGTGATACTTTAGGCTTGATGTGCTGCGGTGATATGCAAATTCTTTTTTGCATAATTTGCACACAGCCGTGCTCTCATCGACGCTTCCATCCGTCCGTCTTTTAAAACAAAATGTCCCATCCACGGGGCCGACCGAAGCGGTCTCATCAGCTTGTTCGTTCATGTTTGACTATTGTTCACCGTGGTTTGTTGTTGTTTGAAGTCCCATGCTGAAGTCATGAACGTTAGTTGGTGCTCCAGTATAATCGGTACGCCTGAAACTCATCCAGAGAGAAACGTTCCGCTGTGCAAAAATAAGTGAATTTTTTTTACGCGTTAATTTTTGTGTAATTAATTAATCTTAATTAACGCGTGAAAGCCCCGGCCCTAATGTTTTTACAAGGATACCAACACACAACTCTTTTTCTTACTTTTAACAATTCAGCATTGCTGTTTGTCAGATTCACTGTAGAGATGTGCAACAGTTTAATTTTACACAACTTATTAAATGTTTGATCAATGATTTGTTTTTATTGTTTTTTTAGAAAGCAATCGTTCCAAATTACTAGCTGTTAGTTACCATGACTCATATGTTCATAAACAACTCACCTATTTTCGTTTTCAAGTCCTGGATTTCCCAAGTGTTATTCTGTGGCCTCTTTAGGATCGTACTTAAAAGGTTACCTGTAATAAGAGATAAAAAGCTGCTTCATATCGCCAAGTAGAATACACATATAATATTATTAACATACATAATTCATGCATACATTGTTTAACTTGTTATCACCCACTGCACAGTTTGCTGGACGTTAGCACCAAACAGAACTGCTAGTACACTGAGGTGTTGCATATGAACCTGTAATATATGTACCAATAAACTGTATTATAAGACACGTGATACAACGTTCGTAATTTTTTTAAAGTACAGTTTGTGCAAATACTTTAGATACAATCCCTACGATGAAAACATCTCCCTATTTTCAATGCAGTCAAGCATTCAACGGAAATATGTACGTCCACATTTCAAAGGGATTAATGATCAACATATTTGAACAATTTGGTGAATATACCCCAAAAGCCAAAAAGATTACTCTGTGGACTAAATCATTACATTAATACAGTGTAACATGTACAATAATACAGTCATCAAATGTCTTGTTCCTCTGGGGATACATTCACTTAAAGTAGGGTAGGTGAGAATGGAGAAACCAGCTCGAGTGCGCTAGAATTTGAAAATACGCAACCGGAAGAAATCTGCCACTTCCTCACAGAGCCCCTCCCCCAACACACACGACACGCACATGACCAATGAGGGCACGAGATAAGTCTGTGCCCAGATGGAAGGCTGACAGGCAGGTAGGCCGTCCAATTACTTTAGCCGGCTCAGATGATTGGTCGTGCTTTTTACAGCGCCACGGCTTCCACTGATGAGATATTTTAATGTATTTATTGTCAAAGCATTTAATGTATTCATTGCTATCGGGACGTTAAGAGCACTCCATGGAATATAACAACAAGTGAATTACCTACCCCACCTTTAATCTTAAATGACTGTTATATATAAAAGAGAGAAAAGTTCAGACTTACGGTTGTTGTTGTTGTTGTTGTTTATATTGCAAATCATCCCTCCAAGTAGCATAATACACAGCAACACATTGTAGTAATCCTGAGGAAAACTAGTCAGAGGAAAATAAAACGTTATTATAATTGACCAGTATGATAGTGTTCCTGTTCATGAAATTCTGTATTTATATTAATTTAATTTCAGTACCTAATTGAGATACCCTTAATCCTCTGTTAGCATTCATTGGAGGGCGTCTGATAGGGATGTATCTGTCGGTAAGAGGAATGGAAGGTAGCCTTCTGGTGTTTTGATGCGGTTTGACAATTTCAGCTTTCTCTTTTTTCAACTCTTCTCTCTGCTGTCCTCTTGAATCTGGGCCTGAGTCATGCTGGCTTGAATCCTCTTTTCCGTTAAAACCGACAACAGGTGTTTCTCCATGTTCATAAATGTCTAGTTCTGACAATTCGTCTGCATCCATTGCCATGTATTCATCGAAAGCGGTGTCTGCTGTTTCAGGTAAATACACATATTAATAGATGATTAAAAACAGTTTAACAAATCATACACACTTGCACAATATAGGTTTGACATGCTACACATTGATAATATTAGCTGGAAAATATGTAATGAAAGAAAAAAACAAAATGGAGACGATTTGCCTTACATTTGAATACAGAAAATATGTCAGCATGGTCGATCTAGGTGTTGATAAGAAGTCTACCAGGGCGCAAAGTAATTTCATTGTTTGGTTTCCATTGTTTTGTTGGCTTGTTCTTGCAGTGTTCATCAGAGGGTTTGTGTCAGCAGTGCACCCTCTCAGCTCAGTTCACTTAACTGCCATATGTTCTTATGCGTGTTGGCCTTTAAATAAAAGGGAGGGGATTTGAAACAGTTCAATTGCATGGGTAATCATTCTGAAGAGAAACACACACACATGATAACACACAAGTGAGGCTTAGAGAAACCAATGTTGCATTATTTAACGTTGTTCCTCTACCGCAGTGTTTCTCAAACTTGTTCACACCAAGGACACTTAACCAATAAAAAAACACTCGCGGACCACCTAACTCCACAAATGTCCAAACACACATCGTTTTTCTATAACAGATTACAAATCGCCTGAAAATGGTACAAACAGGTGACAACATGTGTGACGAAGGTGTTGCGCTGGGCTATATCATGCAATCGAAAGTGAAACTTAAGCTCACTCCATTGCGGAGATATTCCCGCGAGAGTGCGGAAAACTTAAATTCACTTTAAATAAAATAAAAATGTATTTAAAATGTGAAATGTTACCAATATACTCACGGACCACTAGGGGCGCTCACGGACCACCAGTGGCCCGCGGACCACACTTTGAGAAATTAAAAGCTTACTAGCAGGCTCCTAACTCATGCTGGTTTTTCTGAACACATGGGGGAAACATACACTTCATCTTTAAAATGTATATAACAGAAAGAAAGTTCAGATTTACAGTTGACGTTCATACAGTAAAGCAGCCCTCCAAGTAACATAATACTCAGCAACACAAGATCCACTGTAGTAATCCTGAGGGAAACTAATCAGAGGAAAATATAATGTTATCATTTGCCAGTATGATATAATAGTGTTAGTGTTTATGCAATTCTGTATTTATTTTAATTTCAGTTTCAGTTATATATTTCAGTATATACCTTACCCAGGGCCGTCCCTGGCCAACATGAGGCAAAGTTATATGATGAGGCCCTCTGAAACGCGAGTGCCACACTAATTGTGCCGCATTTATTGGCTCAGATGAGGCCCCCTCCTCAAGATGAGGCCCCACGCAGTCTGCACGTAGGGAGGCACGGCCCTGACCTTACCTAATTGAGATACCCTTAATCCTTAGCATTCATTGGAGAGCGTCTGATAGGGATGTATCTGTCGGTAAGAGGAATGGAAGGAGGAGCAGTGGTCGGGCTTCTGGTGTTTTGATGCGGTTTGACAATGACAGCTTTCTCTTTTTTCAACTCTTCTCTCTGCTGTCCTCTTGAATCTGGGCCTGAGTCATGCTGGCTTGAATCCTCTTTTCCGTTAAAACCGACAACCGGTGTTTCTCCATGTTCATAAATGTCTAGTTCTGACAATTCGTCTGCATCCATTGCCATGTATTCATCGAAAGCGGTGTCTGCTGTTTCAGGCTGCTCATTTGTTAATTGCATCTCCATCTAATGTTGTGTTATGTATGCACAGAGTACCCCACAGAACAGATAGCTGTGGATACTACCAACACATTTGAATGAGATTCATTGGAAAGGATGACATAGAACTGTCACTTGCCTAAGGAAAACACTCTTCCTCTTTCCGCCCTTATCTTATGACCATGATTTACATTTTTATTAATAGACCGGATCATTAGGGGAGAAAGGGAAAATGCATGATTCAACTTTTTGGCAATTATTTTGGGTAAATGGGAGGCTTGTTTATAATCTGAAATAGTTGGATAAATGCAAATATGAATAGATCAAAAACAAAAATCAACATATTTGCAAAATATAGATTATTTTAATTCTTATAATAGCCGCTTTCACAACAAGTACTTTGCTGTACTTAGTCCCGCCGAACTCTTTAGTCCTGGAACCGTCCTAGTAAATCGCGTTCACACCGGAATAATTCCCTGAGGGAGGATTACGCAAAGGAAGCCGCTGACGTCACTTCTTCTTCTTCTGCTTTTAGTTTACTGGCAGGCCGCAAACAACTTCAAGGCGCATATTTGGGCGGCAGTAAATCGCCAGAAGCGCCGACACCTCCTCATCACTCCACCGCATCTACGTTTTATTTGGTGTTGCCATAAGTTAGTCTCTCTCCGTTGGTGCGCTGGGCTAATGCTAATGCTAATAATGCTAATGCGAGCAAATAAAATCTTCACGGTTCTTCTGCTCTGACAGCCAGGCATGATGGGTAATCTGTGACGTTTCGCTCTCTCAAAAGTTGGGCCATTTTGCCTTCATGCGCCAATGAGCAGCTCTCATAGGAAAGAACAAGAGCCCGCCTCCCACGCTGTATCCAGGGCTGCAGTCGAATAGTCCATTTAGCTTAGGAACCTTCCCCACGGAGTGAAATGACCCGGAAGTCCCTCAGTGGCAGCCATGATAAGTGCCGTTCCAATTCTCTAGATGAAAGGAAAGGAGGTTTCAAACTTCCTTTATAACCTCCTTTAGCTTAGGAGCCACTGGACCTCCCTCACCGAGAGGAGAGGAGAAAATGCTGCCCCACAATGCATTGCAGCCGCAGCATTAGCCGTCCCACAACAGTCGGCCGTTCACGGAAACAAACGATTATGACCGAGAACTGATATCATGAAAGTTACGGTGCTTATTAAGCATTTTAAAACATAGTTTGTTCTGAACGTTCATCAGTATAATAATCAAAGAGAGAAATATGAACGTTAGTTTTCACTGAAATGATCAAATAAAGTCAACATCTCAGTCTTCACTGAGCTGTGTGGAGTTTGTTCAACTTCTAAAAGATGTTTGAATGGTGATGTACACAGTGATAGATGTTAAGGACTAATGTTTATAATAAATACATCTGTATTGATTTTAAGATCTTTAGTTCATACAATCATACGTATTGGGATCATTGTATTAATGTGGACCGGAGGGAGAGGGGGACGAGCAGAAGTTTCACTTTCCTTTTTTATTTCAATTCCAACTTTGGTCCTGAAGAATATGTTTCTCTGTTGTCCACGTTCATAAAGCAAAGCAGCATCATCAGAGCACGGTGCAGAGTCTCTAGATGAGTTCACAGTAGTCCCTCGTTCTTATTAAACATCCATGTTGTAGTCCGCTGTATAGAAAACTGTGGTTTCCATGGTTTCCCCACAGCAGCAGACTAACCTTCAGGACGTCCGCTGGCGCATCATAAACACGTCGGATAGAGAAAGTGCAGTCGATTCTCTAAAGTACCGCAGTCTCTTCTCCTAAGTCCTTTTGAATTCTCCTATCCACTATCCCCTAACCCGTGACCTTTCACTCAGAGGTCAAGGAATAGACGATAGGGTTAGACGTTAGGAGCTGATCTTTGGATTATCCGACCGCAACCCAGTTCTTATTATACATCCATGGTAGCAAGTTACAGAGTAATCTGGTAACAGCCTGGTGTATTGAGAGAATGTCGCTGACCCCATTTAAACGACGCTAATATCGCGTCTGCTTTGGGGAAAAACAATCTGGGAGGCTGAATTGGATCAATTAAGTGTTTATCAGATCCTTTCGTTAGCCGTTTGAGCAACTCGTAAGTGCGAGCCATGCTGAAAAACGTTACAGCAGAATATTTGATATACTCTGACATTGTTGGAAAGGGACAAATACTCAAGAACAGTACTTAAAAACGAGGCAAACAAAGAACAGGCTATTGTCCACGGTGAATTACCATCAGCTCTGCATAACATTGTCTTTCATATTAAAAAAGCACCATTTATTTTAACAATCTACTTTGAAGAAGATGGTCTGTGAATATGTGTGCGTCAATGCAGAAGTGGGCGTGGTCAAATCTAAACCGTGTTAGAAAAACAACAGACGCTTCCTGTTCGAACTCTGAAGTCTGAACTGGAAAGTGAAATGGAGGAAGGTCGGGAGAATCTGGGACCTCGTTCAAAACTCAGCGTGATGCGTTCCATTGTGTTTGTGCAGTGTGTGCATTTTGAGAGCTTCCTGGGCCTTTAGGTGTGTGTGTGTGTGTGTGTGTGCGTGCGTGCGTTGTTTGTCTTGTGGAGAGACACAGTATTCTCTGTGACTTTGAGGAATGATTTAGAAAACTTTTAAAGCCAGTCAGGCTGTAACGTCTCCCTGAAATTGCTCTTGTTTCTCCTGCGCTGAGATGAGCTGTTGATTTCTCCCTGTCATGGTTCTGACGTGCATGCTCCGAAATAAGAGCAAGAAAAGTCTTGTTGGATTCCTGCAAAAGATAGAATTGCAGTGGCTTCTGGAACAGTGGTTTTAAAATGATATAATCCATTCAAATATAATATACATATATACTCGGGCGGTGGTGGCGAAGTCGATAGGGACTTGGCTTGGGAACTGGAAGGTCACCAGTTCAAGTCCCCGAAAGACCAAGTGCTACCGAGGTGTCCCTGAGCAAGGCACCGTTCCCCACATTGCTCCCCGGGCGCCGTTCAAAATGGCAGCCCACTGCTCCTAACACTAGGATGGGTCAAATGCAGAGAAATAATTTCCCCATGAGGGATTAATAAAAGTTCATCTTCTTCAACTCTACTATACTAATATACATCTTTTGTCAAAAGTGTATGTTTCAATCCACCTCCTTCAGGTTGAGTTTAAACTAAAGAAATTGGAAAGAAAAATGTTATTTAGTCTTGGCTAAGGTGGAACAAGTTAAATATCATTTATGTGAAACATGTGAAACCGGCAATGGAAAGAGATTAAGATTAACATGTGGGTTAATCTTTACTTTTTCACATAACCTCCTTCTTATTAAGATAAAATGGACTTTTATTAATCCCCGTGGGGAAATGGTTTCTCTGCCTTTGACCCGTCCTAGTGTTAGGAGCAGTGTGCTGCCATTTTGAACGGCGCCCGGGGAGCAGTGTAGGGAACGGTGCCTTGCTCAGGGACACCTCGGTAGCACTTGGTCTTGCCAGGACTTGAACTGGTGACCTTCCAGTTGCCGAGCCAAGTCCCTATGGACTTCGCCACCACCGCCCTATTAACACATGAAACAAGTCATATTTCTACATTATTTTTACAGTTTCGATGAGCAGTCCCCCTTGTTGCACCCTCTTCTTCGCGTGCCTTCGTTAGTTTTCACAACTACACTAATGATATCTTACTTCTCATCTCAAAAATCCAATAATCCCATAACGGTCGTGTCTGATTTTCTCAAAATTCAATTAAAATGTGCGATGTATTTGGATGGAAATCTGTCTAGTGTTATCCAGTGTTGTTGTGTGGAGTTTGCTAATTCAAGATCTACACTGTCATTCTCTAAATGTGTGTGATCTATGTCTGTCAAAGCGGCAACACACACACACACACACACACACACACACACACACACACACACACACACACACACACACACACACACATCGTCGCAGAATCAGTGGGACTCCACGAGCTGTCAGACGAACACGGTATGCATCAATGAAGCTGACACCCAACGGACATGCTGAGAGAAGTATGCAAATGATAGCTCTGAGGCGAATATGCTTCACTACCACACATCACACACATCGTATCACACAGACATGCACAGATGAAAAGGTGCTCACACAGACACACACACAATCAAACACACACAGTTGATTGCCCTAAATGTTGGTGCTTCGCTCAGATGAGCCGGTGTCCTCACATGAACAGATGCTCATAATGCACACCTTCATGTGTTTGGTGTGAGGTCTTATGTTGATGCAGAGGAGTTAGCGGAGAGGCTGTGGAGGCAAGGCAACGGTTTGGCAGTTGAATATTTCACAGTTAGAGGCCTGTGGTGTGTAATTGCATTTTTAGTGCATGTGAATGGTCGACAAAGGCTAATATCTCTGAGCGGTTGACCAATCACAACAGAGCCGGCCAGCTAACCAATCAACGGTGGCCCTTAAGTGCAAGTCAAAACAACATTTCGCAAAACACGACAGCATTTCAACTTAGACGGAAAGGGTATTCCTTAGGGAGAACACTTCTTGTTTGTGATTGGACAGAGCCAGCCAGAGAAGCACTGCTGTGATTGGTTGTTTTTGCTGCCAGTCAAGAAATGACGCTTCGTGATTGGTCAGCACCCAACATGTCCCAAAACATCAGCCGTTAGCTGTTAGCACTCAGGGCTTCTTAATATTTAAAAAACTATGAATGTGTCATACCCTCCTAACGGGAAGAAACTCAGCTATCTGATGATACGAACTATTTTTACCGAAACAAAACACAAGTCTCACAAGAAGGGTCTAAATGAGCCCTGAGCGAAAACATGCTAGCGCACTTAGCACGAAACTCTAGGTATAAATCGATCGATATACTTATCGGATCTGCACAAACAAGCTTAGCTAACATCCTGAGAGTCCACAGATTATAGAGATATAGGGATCGTCACTGAGCGATCAGAACTCACGACAGGGGAAGAAAATACAGACGACACACGACGTAGCACAACACGGAGATACGCTCACCGTAGCTGTTACTCTGATCAAAAGTCGTGTTCAATGGCATTACAACGAGAAACACGCGGCTGAAGGTTAATCCATAGCTTAATCCAATGTGTCTGTCACTTTGAAAAAATTATTGATAATCCATAATTCAATTTTTATGTAAAAATCAGAGAATAAAATGTAGCTGCTAATGGTAGCCACCAGAGTGTATGCAGCTTCCGGTTTTGGCTACGCGTCACTCTCACTGCTTATTTGGTAACGTGTGTGTGTGTTTGGAACCTCCCCTCGATTCCATTGGCTCTGACGGTTAGAAAGAGGTGTCAATCATCAAAATCGACCGAGGGGGGCCAGAGATATGGAAAATCCACCCAAATGACCCCAGAAGTGGGTTTTTTTGCTAAATCTCTCTAAAAAGATCAAATATCACGTGTTTTGCATCAATCTTGATACAGGGTACTTATTATATTTTATAGTTTGGATTCCTAAAGCTTTTAGTCTACTAACCCATCATTCAAGGGTGGTTTTCACTATAAGTAATGTTTTTTTTATTTTTTTTTGGACGGACACTATCATTTACATTTTTTTTACTGTGTTCAATCTGAATTTACTAATCTATATTGATTCCGACTCTTCTACATCCAACTCACAGGTTTATCATTGCTTTGAGACAAAAGATTATTAATTTTCCCCTTTTAGAAGTGTAGCTATTGTCCTTTGTTCTGGGAATGTCATTTTCGAGCCTGAGACCTGGGAAACAGGGTAAAATATGTTCATTTTGTTGTAGTTGGTATTTGGTATCTACCACAGTATTTGCATGGATATAAGCCCCGCCCCCTCTCCAGCGCATCTTGTTTGAATGACAGGAGTAAAGACAGCTGACAGCCGCGGTGAAACCTGAAACTCGAGCGATTAAAGCAGTCCGCGGACCACTGGTGTTCCGTGAGCGCCCCCTAGTGGTCCGTGAGTATATTGGTAAAATTTCACATTTGAAATAAATACATTTATTTAAGTTTTTCGCACTCTCGCGGGAATATCTCCGCAATGGAACGAGCTTAAGTTTCACTTTCGATTGCATGATATAGCCCAGATAAGCACCTTCATCACACATGTTGCCACTTGTTTGTACAATTTTCAGGCGATTTTTAAAAAACGATGTGTTTCTGGATATTTGTGGAGTTAGGTGGTCCGCGAGTGTTTTTTTATTGGTTAAGTGGTCCTTGGTATGAAAAAGTTTGAGAAACACTGCCTTATAGTATAGTCTCAGCTCGACGAGGCCTCAACCAAGGTGGTAGTAATAAAGGAACTACAACTTTTGCTATAAAGAGAGGCTTGAAGCCAGAAGCCGCAGGTAGCACGATTAGTTACTTTTGTACACAAAGAAAGCCTTTCCTGCACAGAAGAAACACAATCATTGGAGTATAAAAATAGTTTCCATATTCTGTTTTCAGAGCAGCAAAGATCAGAAGAGTTTTCCTGTATCTTTCATACACGTTACACTACTCAAGTTTTAGAGCTTGTCTCCTCGGCAGTGACAGGTCCTCTTGTCAGGGATTAGAATCGACCCTCGTCCGTCCCTTCGGGCATCGAGACGTGAGGTCTTTCAGTCCGCTGAATCGCCATTGGGGACAAAATGGCCCCCTTTTCTGTATTGCTGTTGTTGACTGGCCTCTTAATTAGCATTTATAATTAGTTCCCTGCGTGTCAGTGCGGTGACAGGACCTGTCAGCGCCCCGTATTGATGGCTTTAATGTCTCCTTGTTAAGTCTCGTCCAATCTGGACAGCATTCTGCGCGTGTCTTGTCCATTTTACCACTGGGGGCCTTGTTGTCTGATCGTCACCTTGTCTGTCCGTCTTCCAGGACCAGGCACCAGGGACGAGGCTGTGAAAGCCGCTAAATGGCGTGCTGACAGTAAACAGCTGCGGTAAACAAGTCATGTCCCCCGTCCCCTTTGTCTCACGTATCTCATCAGCGCCTAAGCTGCCGTGCCCTTGAGCCATGACAATGACCCGCTATTGATTAGACAAGAGCGTTATGTGTAGCGCGATGTAAAAGAAAACTCAGTGTGTAGCCGACACACACACACACACACACACACACACACACACACACACACACACACACACACACACACACACACACACACACACACACACACACACACACACACACACACACACACACACACACACACACACACACACACACACACACACACACACACACACACACACACACACACACACACACACACACACACACACACACACACACACACACACACACACACACACACACACACACACACACACACACACACCTCTTTGACCTTTCTCTCAATGATAATGATAATGCGTCATATCTAGTTAGGGTGATGATTCAGTATCAACAATATTAGGCTATCCGTATTGCTCTGTTAATTCAGAGGAGGAGCCAGCACCCACCCACTGTAATCCTACAGCTCGCCAACTGTTTCCTGGCTCTCGCTCGCACCACTTCCTGCAGCAAACCTCTTTCCAAACCCCACGGTTTTTTCCCGGCAACAAGCCAAGACAGCAGCAGAGGTGGGAAGTAGTGGAGTACAAATACTTTGTTACTGTACTTAAGTACATTGTTCTGGTATCAGTACTTTACTCCACTACTTATTTTCCTGATGACTTTTTAATTTCTACTTCTCACATGTTGAACACAAATACCTGTACTTTCTACTTCTCACATGTTGAACTCAAATACCTGTACTTTCTACTTCTCACATGTTGAACTCAAATACCTGTACTTTCTACTTCTTACATGTTGAACTCAAATACCTGTACTTTCTACTTCTTACATGTTGAACCCAAATACCTGTACTTTCTACTTCTTACATGTTGAACACAAATACCTGTACTTTCTACTTCTTACATGTTGAACCCAAATACCTGTACTTTCTACTTCTCTCATTTCCCAAACAGCTGGTTCCTTTAGTCTGAATGTGTGTTGGTGCGTGGTCATTATTCTTCAGAGTCACTGCGTGCCTATTGGTTGGAACATGATCCGTGTATCCATCACTTCCTGGTCTTCTCTAAAGAAGAGGGACCAATGGAAACGTTGTCATGTTGCCGTTGGTCACCATGGAAACATTCATTAGCTAACAATGACATTATTGTTCTATTGATATAAAGGGAGGTCAGGTACTCTTTAAAGCAGCTGCTAGCTATGGGTACTTTTTACTGAAGTACACTTCAAAGCCTCTTTACTTTGACTTGAGTAAAGAAGTTTAGTCAGTACTTCTACTTCTTTAATCAGAGTATTTTTAAACACGAGTATCTGTACTTCTACTTGAGTAAAGGATGCGTGTACTTCTCTGGACAGCAGCCAGGATCATCCTCTGCGTCTCCGAGCATTCGCCACGTGGAGGCAGTTCTCCTTCAGAAGCCGTCCATCACCAAAGCGCCTGTAATAGACAGCGAGTCGTGACAAGCCAAGCTGAGAGGCCATCTGCGCACGGTGGGGTCCGAGAGATATTTTAGTCGCTGCGCACGTCTGGCCAAAGAGTTCAGGACTGGCACCGAGATGTGCTGAGGAAAGAGAGCGCAGGAAAACTTTCCTGAGGTCAGAACGAAATGCCAAGGATACAAGAGTGTTGAGTACACAGGCTCTCATGAGTGTGGTTATAATAATAATACACTTTATTTGTAAATGGACTGTACTTATATAGCGCTTTATCCAGTCTTTAAGACCCCTCAAAGCACTTTAGATACTACATGTCCTTCACCCATTCATACAGAGCAGTGTATGTTAGGACATTCACACACCGTTGGCCATCGGGAGCAACTCAGGGTTAAGTATCTCGCCCAAGGATACATCGACATGTTGGCTGCATGGGCTGGGATCGAACCCACAACCTTCTGGTTGAAAGACGACCGCACTCCCTCACAGCCACAGTTGCCCCTTTCATGCACAAAGCAGCCCAAAGTGCTCTCCAGAACAAGAAGGAAACATAACAACAATAAAAAAATAAATACAGAACAAGATAAAACATCTGCAGTGATCCTAATGAAATTCCCTTTCATTAAAGCTGATTAAATTCGGTTCAAATAAAACAATTTAAAAAATAAAATCGAAATCCATATTCAAAAGATAGCTTTTTAATTAGCTGTTGCTTTGTTATGTCCTTGGATGTGAACATGTGGGTGTTCGCCAGCTCTTAACAACTGGTGGTACATTACGTTCAGCTGGTGCTTTTGTCAAAGGACTCGCAATAAGTGCAATCGACCATAAGGGTACGAACTGAGAATAGCAATAATCATACAAGTACATTAGCGTCAAACAAGCCAAAGCATTTTAAGTGCTGGTGCATTAGCTTCATTTGAATTGCCAAGGTGCCGCAGAAACAGGTGGGTTTTCAGTCTGGGGTGGAACATTACATTTCATTAAGCTAATGCTTTCATCCAAAGCGACAACGTGCAATAAACCATAAGATTGAAAACATTTTGAACAGTAAGAAACCTGCAAGAAGTGCATTGCTTTAAATACGCCGTACCGCTGTAAGTGCTGGAGCATTAGTCTCGATTCGATTGACATCAATTGTTTAAAGGTCCCCTATTATTCTCTTTTTCATCAATATATTAAAGGTCTAAGATATTATGCAAAACACGTTTCTGAAGAGTTTGACTCGAAATTCGAAACAGGTCATTGTAGCGTCTGGGGGTGGAACGGTTCACAGAGTCACGGTTCGGTACGGGTTCGGTACAACAAGGAAAAGCAAAACGTCCCAGATGCATAATTTTTGTTGCTGTTATTTATTTTTAACAGTCGTGCAAGTTTTGGTATGAAAATAAGACATTTGGAATCATTAACTGTAACGGAGCGTCCACACTACAGCTCCAAACAAAGCTTGGAGCTGTAGTGTCTGGAGCTTGGGGATTTTATTCAAGCAACGCGACCAACAACCAATCACATGAATCTCCCGCCCCCGACATACAAAGCAAAAACCCCCGGGGATTTTATGCGAGCAATATATATATATATACTCCCCAAACAGGCAAGGCAAGGCAATTTATTTGTATAGCACAATTCATACATTAATGCAATTCAAAGTGCTTTACAGGATCAAACAGAGAAAACATAATACATTGAGAAGAAATACAAAACACACAAAATAATTAATTAAAAGAGAGAAAACCATGTTTAACAGTTCGAAAATTTGAACATTTAAATTTGAAAAGCCATATTAAAAAGAAATGTTTTTAGACCTGATTTAAATGTTTCAAAAGTGCTTGCCATTCTCAGATGTTCTGGGAGTTTGTTAGGCGAAAACCTACCAGTTTCCCCACTGTCTCTGCCTCCTCCCTCCATGCTGGCTCCTCCGGTTTGTATCCCGGGAGGTGAAGAGGGGCTGGTCATACACAACCGGGCGATTTGCTACGGCGATAGTTAGTTTCTCCTCCGACTTTTTTTGAAATATAGAAATGAACGGCGGGATATCTCTCCCAGCTTAGACGCGGTTTGATTGGCTACGGCTTCAGCTGTCAGATTTTCAGAAACGGGATTTGATTGGCTGGCGCTGGCTACTCCGGAGACGGACCGCTCTGCTACCCACAATTCAGTTCGGCGAAAAAGCGAGGCAACGTGACGTCGCCCCATTCAAAGTGACTGGGCAGATTGGAGCTGTCGACGCTGTAGTGTGGACGGGCCGTTACACACACACACTCAGATGGCCATATTATTTAAATGGCTGATGTCAAACAAAAAGGTTAAATAAGCTGAACAACTAAAAAGAAGTCTTGAACATATTAAAATAAATAATAAGAAAATAAAATCTGTACCTTTAGGAGCAATGTCTAACATGTGTAATTAACTTGTGAGTGTGTGAGGCCGTTATGCCTGAATAAAGGTGCTCAAGCTTTACTCTATTTTCAAGTTGTTCTTCAGAAAGATGAGTTAGTCTGCGTTGTCAGCAGTGAGGGCGGATCTGCTGGCGGTAACTATGGCACCTGCCGTCGAGGAAGCCCTCTCGCTGGGGACTGAGACTGACTCGGATGTGATTAAGCATGTTTGACGTGTTACCACTAGCATACCGCACCGCTGTCGAACAACGCCGACACACCGTCCTCGTCCGATCCACAACCATCGTTGTTGTAGTCCACAGGGAACCCGACATGTTCCCACACACTGATTTAAAAGAAGCAGGTGGGTTCTAGCTCCTGTGTGTTGTGTGAACTCACCATAGCTAACTTTTCTTCTTCATGTATTGTGTTCGTTTTGTTGTTGTTTCTTCTTGTTCTTCATTAGTTATTTACGGGCGGCTGGCTTTTAGGCGCAACACCGCCCCCTGGAGTATATATAGTGTAATGCTGCCCTGAGTGACAGACTTTTTTCCCACTCGTAAAAAAGGCGTATTCGCCGTGTGACTGCATGTGCCGAACCGTGACGTCCGAACCGCGACGAATACGGACACCGTTACACCCCTAGTAGCATCCCATAAACCCCTCTGTTTCAGCCCTGTTTCAAAAGTGCTGATTCTGTGTCTGTTTTAAATGCTAAAGAGCTGCTGCTGGCCACGCCCCTCTGAGAGATGATTGGTTTAAAACAACACAATGGTGCTCTAGGAGGAGATTCAGGTGATAAAAAAATCGTTATGACATCACAAAGTGGCCAAAATCTGATCAGCTCATTTTCAGGTTTTTATAGAAACGGATCAGGACACAAATAGTCTTTGTTCCTGAAACGTTCCTAGTCTCTGAACACAGAGGAGACACATGTTGATGTATAGCAGTGGATTTTGCATAATAGGTGACCTTTAAGTGAAGTTGTTGAGTTTGTTTTAGCTTTAAGAGCCGAGGTTCAAGCTAAATCAACCCTCATGACATGACGTGAGGTCTCGCAGTCCATTGGATGGCTTTTGGCGCTGAATTGCCCCTTCCAGCAGCTCTTTGGAGAGGACTGTATGTCCTGTATGATTGTCCTATGAATTGACGAGGTGTCGTACAGGCATTGCTGGAGTGGATGAATCTTAACGCCTTTGACGGTCCCCTGACTTTCCCAATACTCTCCACCCACCAGCAGGTCAAAGCTTGACCTTACACCGTGGCATTTCAATATCAACTTGGGGAATCGCCCTGACATTTGATACATGCATTCATCTCCCCCTCAGGACGAACTGGTATAACTTTGGTGATGACTTCGCTTTTCAATTAGCATCATCACAAGGTAAATCTGTGGCTACGTAACTAAGGACTCAAAATATGATGTATTTGGAGTCTTTAAGCGTAGCTGTAAGTAAGTGTACAAAAAAGATAGAGATATAGACAATATTATAATATGTGTAACATTATATTCCAAAATGGAACCAGTATACCAGTATATCGGAGATAACACCAAACTAACTGGTAAAACATTATACTGGCTAAACATCTGCATGCAAGCCGTGTCGTTGTGAGACCGCACGCTGTTACCATTACGCTCAAAGCAAAGCGCTCCTGCCCGCGAGGCTGCAGACTTGCCGTCTTGTTTGAAACTATTACGCATTAAAATTACCATAAAAGCAAGATTCTGAAGGACGTAACCTTAGTCTGTTCATCTGTAGTTTCATCTAATCAGTATCATCAGCTAGCTCTAATGAGACAGACTGTGTGGTCCATGCTTACTACACACACACACACACACACAGATTCACAGACACACAGCCAGATGGAGTGTACATATAGATTCTGGAGTCGTGTGGAGAGCATGGCTATCAGCCTGCCGGGTGAAGAATGAAGTCCTGCAGACTCCCCAAAATACACAAAAAACTCTCTTAAAGGCCAAGGTCTCAGACTTTCCACGGAGAGGCTGGTCTGCATATTTACATTCCTTATTCCTACAGGGCACACCTTTGTGTTTGTGTGAGCTTCAATCTCAGGATCCATGTGTTTCTGATCCTCTCCAGAATGGAAGTAGTCATCACATACAGGGGCGCCAGGCCTCAGATGATTTGAGGCCAAATATCATATTTAGATAACATATCTTTTTACATTTTTATTTTTTTTTACATATAATTGTAAGGCAATACCTGATTGTCACTAAAAGCCTTGTCTCTACATTACAATAAAATATAAAAAAATATTGATGAATTAATTTGAATAAGAATTCAAGTTGGTATTAAAGGCATAAAAAGACAGAAATGTATAATTCTTTCTATAGAAATGTTTCTTCTGCCGTAAAGTGTCCAAACCGGGCTTTTCTGGATAAGCGCATTTTTAAAGCATAGTCATGGTCCATGCCGGTTTCAGTTGGATTATTCGTCAGTTGCTCCGATCAGATCGGTCTCCTCCATTTTGTAGATTATGTACGACTTTTGAATCCACATAAACACATCGGCAAAATCCGGCTTACTTTGAGCGTGTTTCAAACAGTTTGATCCCTTTGTGAATTGTTTCCACTTCGTCCTTTCATTTCTTCATGCAGCGGGAATCCAGATGAATTAATCCTGAGTCCAATAACCATCAAAGTCGCTCCAACAGCTCCTTGATTACGCTTTCATCTCCTTTAACAACACACTTCACATCCATCCAGTTTGTGACAGTAGTTTTTTTTAGACTTTTAAACTTCAATTACCGCTGTTGCCCCCCCCCCCCTCCTGTATGTGTGTGTGGGGGGGGGGGGGCGCAACTTCCAACAGGAGTCATTTGGGGGGGCTCTTGGGAAAAAAGGTTGGGAACCCCTGTTCTAAGTAAGCATACATCCTGTCATGTACAAAATACTGAGTTTTTTCTCAAAATGTTGGTGTTTTGACTATTTCTTAAAATTCTGACTTTTTTCTCAAAATCTCAAAATCCTGTCTTTTTTTCTCTAAATTCTGTATTTTTTCTCAAAATTCTGACTTTTAACTCAAAACCTCAAAATTCTGTATTTTTTCTTTAAATCTCAAAATTCTGTATTTTTTCTTTAAATCTCAAAATTCTGTATTTTTTCTTTAAATTCTGTATTTTTTCTCTCAAAATTCTGTATTTTTTCTCTAAATTCTGTATTTTTTCTCTAAATTCTGTATTTTTTCTCTAAATTCTGACTTTTTTCTCTAAATTCTGTATTTTTTCTCAAAATTCTGACTTTTAACTCAAAACCTCAAAATTCTGTATTTTTACTGAAAATCTCAAAATTCTGTCTTTTTTTCTCAAAATCCCTAAAAAAGGAGTCCTCACATACAGAGACTAATTCCTGAGCAGTGTCCTTCACATGCTGATATCCAAGAGAGGGAGTCACACAGTCACAAGATGGAGGACAGAAAGCAGTATTCAATGTTTACTTCAGATTAGCTCCACGTCAGAAATGAGCATGCTTGATGTCTCTCTCCATAGAGGCTGAGTCATCATGTTAACCACATAGCTATCATCTGCCTCAAGCAGCCCTGATGCTGTGTGTGTTGTTTAAGGTATGAAGAACTAAAGCCCGGAGTAACTGTATTAGGTTGGTTGAAAGCAATAATGTTAATTTGAAATAGGTTCAACTTAATATTGTTGCTTTCAACCAACCTAATACAGTCATGTGAAATCCGTGGACATAATACCTTTAGTTTACGTCTAGTTTCAGTGTTGGATTGATGGTTTACAGAACGATAGATTTTCACCTTCATTGCACCGAGGATTTATGTAACACGGGTCGTCTTTCAATCGTTACGAAAACATTTTAAAGTACACATTAAAACGACTGAAAATCTCCATATTCTTGTCCCTGCATGACAGCGCTTTCAATCACACGTTGGTGACAGATTGATAGTCCAGCAGCCGCACCTGAGTATCAACACGGTACTGACGGGTGACAGATGATGTCTCCGTGTTGCCTGACGATGGAAGGAGGAAGCTAAACATCAAAGCCTCGAGTTTCTTTTGATCTATATTAATGTGCATCCTGTATCCATAGAGCAGTGCTTCTCAAAGTGTGGTCCGCGGACCATTGGTGGTCTGTGAGCGCCCCCTAGTGGTCCGCGAGTATATTGGTAACATTTGAAATAAATAAATAAATTTAAATTGTCCGCACTCTCGCGGGAATATCTCCGCAATGGAGCGAGCTTAAGTTTCACTTTCGATTGCGTGATATAGCCCAGCGCAACACCTTCGTCACACATGTTGCCACTTGTTTGTTCTATTTTCAGGCGATTTGTAATCTGTTCTAGAAAAACGATGTGATTTTGGATATTTGTGGAGTTAGGTGGTCCGCGAGTGTTTTTTTATTGATTAAGTGTCCTTGGTATGAAAAAGTTTGAGAAACACTGCCATAGAGGGTGATGGACATGTGTCTAAGAAGCCGGATTGATTGATTGGCTGATATCGATGCTGTTTTCTCAGTCGCTTCCTCTTTAATAGACTTTGGTATATCCTCTTCGGTGATGATTGGGTGCATTGTTTGCTCTACTCCTTCATTACCTGACCCTGATTGTAATCATGTCTTGCCCATGCTGGCTTAATGATCTCAGGCCTAGCAACAGCACTCATGGACGCTCAGCTGTTTCATAGAAGCAGAGAAGTTATTGATATTGTCCCTAATTTATTGAGAGACAATTGTGCAGCGGGATGATTTGTGCCCTCACCTCTGCAGTTAAATCAAGCCTCGTGTATAAGCAATTGCTTTTTGTGTGATTCATAGCAGCATCATGCATTCGGCTGATGGGAGTGAACTGCTGTTGATTTAGTCATGTGTTTTACCTTTAGGATGTACACTCCTCACTTCTCCAGCTGCTCGTTATTTACTGTAGTTTATGGATGCGTTGACAGAAGGGATTTTTCTCAAATATGACTTCATGTTAAACACACCCAGGTAACACAGAGCAACAATAGCATTTCATCTGGGACATGTTTCCCGTCTGTATGAACAAGTCCAATGTTTAGTCCTGGGGTAAAAAGCCGGCTCTTATATCCTCACTATGTTTTACTCGATCATCTCTAACTCCGTCTCCCTGCTGTTTGGCGCAGGGAAGGCCAGGCACGTTTATTTATACAGCACCTTCCACACAAGGCAATTCAAGGTGCTTTACGAAAACGAAAGACATTCAGACAAAGGCATTTCAATTATATATATTGTAATTTTAAGGGTGTCTACTACCATCTGCTCCCTGATCTCTCGGCGAATTGAAAGTACGTCTTATTGCCTGAGATCGCATGCTGTGGTTTTATTAAATGTGCCAAGTGCTAGGACTGTCTTAGGGAAGACAGCTTTTAGATGATGCTCCACTAACTTGGAACAGTCTGCAAGAAGAATGGACAATTACCAACTAGTACCACTACATGTTTTTAAAGCTCGGTTGGATGCTACACAATCAGATGCTGTTGGTACCAGTGCATGTGGTTAGATATGTAAATTGTAATCCCTGTACATTTTGCTGTATGATGTCCTCTTGTTGTTCTGTTGTTTATGTTTTAATGTCTTCTTGTGGAACCTACAGCTCTCCCTTGATCTCAGTGGGATTTCACCTGGATCAATAAAGATTTTGAATTGAATTGACAACAGCTGGAAATTAGCCATGTCGGCTAAAGCTGCACCATTTACTGTTTTTGTGGCAGTTCATCGATGGGCACTGTCCACGACACTATAAATAAATAAACTAAAAACAGACATTAAAAAGAAAAGATATTAAAAGAAACATTAAAAGAAAAAATACATACATTTTTATTCCAAAGTGGTTCATGAATAAAGAGTGACAGTGCGGTTTAAGATATGAATAGTTCACAGCCAGTTGAGTAGCACTTGAAATGTTTGGCTCTATGAAGCCTGATGTACTTTATGATTCTGTTTTCTTCAAGGTTGTATCTTGTTGGTCGAACGCACTTATTGTAAGTCGCTTTGGATAAAAGCGTCAGCTAAATGCAATGTAATGAATAGTTCACCCAGAAGTTCCACTTTACTGATGCCTTTCTTTAAGGTTTCTCTGAGCATGAGCTGTGTGCGCTTGTGTGGCACGTCCCGAGCAGCACACAGAGGAGAGCAGCCAGGACAGAGGAGAGCAGCCAGGACAGAGGAGAGCAGCCAGGACAGAGGAGAGCAGCCAGGACAGAGGAGACCAGCCAGGACAGAGGAGAGCAGCCAGGACAGAGGAGACCAGCCAGGACAGAGGAGAGCAGCCAGGACAGAGGAGAGCAGCCAGGACAGAGGAGACCAGCCAGGACAGAGGAGACCAGCCAGGACAGAGGAGACCAGCCAGGACAGAGGAGAGCAGCCAGGACAGAGGAGACCAGCCAGGACAGAGTCCCCAGACACTGATGCCCCGGGTTACCAGCCCCACATGTTCATCAACCAACAACGAAACACAACCGCTCAGTTTCAATTAAAAGCAGCGGCAAAAAGAAAAGTCTTCAGCCTGGATTGAACTCTTCCAAGTAGTACGAGTTGCAGCGGACCTGCAGGTTTCTGGGAATGTAGTGTACAATATCTTGAGCTAAAAACAGATGTGTGAAAGTAAACCAAACAATAAGCTGTACACCGAAACAACTTCTCCAAAGATATTGGCTTTAACAACCCGTCCTCAGACACTAAACTGGGGAGGAATGTGGCTCGAACCTTCCTGGATTACTACAAACTCAACAACCACATCAAGGACAACAGGCCAACTCACATTCAAAGGTAGAACAGTTAGACATCGTGAAAAAAATGAATATGAAATTAAATAAATTACTAAAATAGGACATTTTAATTCGTTCTGATTCGCTAAAACGTAACAGTACCGTCTCATATTGTTGTGTATTTCTATTCTGCACTATTACTATTATTATGTATTGTGTTGCACTGCTGGAGGAGCCTGTGACCTCATATTTTCATTGTCATATCTACACTGTAAGCCTTGAAACTTGAAATAAATGACCCAAATAGGACATTTTAATTCGTTCTGATTGGCTGAAACGTAACCCTACCGTCTCGTATTGATGTGTTTTCTGTCCGCAGTGCTGAGGGGATTTCAACGACGGGCGACGGTAACAATAAGGGAAATGGTTTGGGTCGAGACGCAGAGAGAGAGAAGGAGAAGAGCTAGGGTGTCCGACACTAGACTAACGGACAGAAGGACACGGACTGAGCATGAACAAAAGGCAGAGCACCGTAGCAGGAGGATCCTTCACACTTCATCGCCTTCAGAAGCTCCTCATCTCCCCGGCTATAACGAGTTAATTCCACAGATCTGTAACAGTGCTGGTACTGCAGGACTGAAAGGGGAACAAGCTTCCTCTTGGGTTGTTAAGGGACTGTAAAATGTGGACTTATTGAATGCCCAGGGAGGACGGACTGGAGCCCATCGGAGGCCTTTCGGCAGCAGGCCCTTTCTGTTGATAGACTTGTGAATACGTGCATGCTTCCCTGCCGTTACTGACTTATTGTGGTGTTATTATCTCTGTTGTTATTTATTATAAGAAGTCATTAAACACTTAAATGCAATGTTGTACCTGTTTTTTTATTTTTATTCTCATTCAATTCTTCACTTGTTGTCTGTGGTGCACCAGGATGAGCAATACACGCAAAATCCTACTTCAAAATTAAAGTACCTAAAGAAAAATCTCCTGCTTCTAATTATTTGATTGGGCTTGATTTAGTCTGCGTGACTTCAATCATATAGTCTGGTATTAAGGAGAGTTGGACTTGGCCCGGCATTACAAATAACTATGTTTCAATGCATAAACTATATATATATAAAAGCAACTTCTCTTAGCTTATGGAGGTCATACAGATTAGGTTTCATAACTAGTTAAAATCTCCTTTTAGTTACTGTCATGACTTTATGTAAATGAGACCTACAGTATTCACATAACATGGCTATCTTTATAGTTGTGTTGTTACCGGAGGTGGGAGAAGTACTTATATCTTGTACTTGAGTAAAAGTAGAAGTACTCAGATCTTGTACTTGAGTAAAAGTAGAAGTACTTATATCTTGTACTTGAGTAAAAGTAGAAGTACTCAGATCTTGTACTTGAGTAAAAGTAGAAGTACTCAGATCTTGTACTTGAGTAAAAGTAATCAGATCTTGTACTTGGGTAAAAGTAGAAGTACTCTGATCTTGTACTTGAGTAAAAGTAGAAGTACTCAGATCTTGTACTTGAGTAAAAGTACTCAGATATTGTACTTGAGTAAAAGTACTCAGATATTGTACTTGAGTAAAAGTAGAAGTACTCAGATCTTGTACTTGAGTAAAAGTAGAAGTACTCAGATCTTGTACTTGAGTAAAAGTAGAAGTACTCTGATCTTGTACTTGAGTAAAAGTAGAAGTACTCAGATCTTGTACTTGAGTAAAAGTAGAAGTACTCAGATCTTGTACTTGAGTAAAAGAAGAAGTACTCAGATCTTGTACTTGAGTAAAAGTAAAAGTACTCAGATCTTGTACTTGAGTAAAAGTAATTAGATCTTGTACTTGAGTAAAAGTAGAAGTACTCTGATCTTGTACTTGAGTAAAAGTAGAAATACTCAGATCTTGTACTTGAGTAAAAGTAGAAGTACTCAGATCTTGTACTTGAGTAAAAGAAGAAGTACTCAGATCTTGTACTTGAGTGAAAGTAGAAGTACTCAGATCTTGTACTTGAGTGAAAGTAGAAGTACTCAGATCTTGTACTTGAGTAAAAGTAGAAGTACTTATATCTTGTACTTGAGTAAAAGTAGAAGTACTCAGATCTTGTACTTGAGTAAAAGTAGAAGTACTCAGATCTTGTACTTGAGTAAAAGTAATCAGATATTGTACTTGGGTAAAAGTAGAAGTACTCTGATCTTGTACTTGAATAAAAGTAGAAGTACTCAGATCTTGTACTTGAGTAAAAGTACTCAGATCTTGTACTTGAGTAAAAGTACTCAGATATTGTACTTGAGTAAAAGTAGAAGTACTCAGATCTTGTACTTGAGTAAAAGTAGAAGTACTCAGATCTTGTTCTTGAGTAAAAGTAGAAGTACTCAGATCTTGTACTTGAGTAAAAGTAGAAGTACTCAGATCTTGTACTTGAGTAAAAGTAGAAGTACTCTGATCTTGTACTTGAGTAAAAGTAGAAGTACTCAGATCTTGTACTTGAGTAAAAGTAAAAGTACTCAGATCTTGTACTTGAGTAAAAGTAATTAGATCTTGTACTTGAGTAAAAGTAGAAGTACTCTGATCTTGTACTTGAGTAAAAGTAGAAATACTCAGATCTTGTACTTGAGTAAAAGTAGAAGTACTCAGATCTTGTACTTGAGTAAAAGAAGAAGTACTCAGATCTTGTACTTGAGTGAAAGTAGAAGTACTCAGATCTTGTACTTGAGTGAAAGTAGAAGTACTCAGATCTTGTACTTGAGTAAAAGTAGAAGTACTCTGATCTTGTACTTGAGTAAAAGTAGAAGTACTCAGATCTTGTACTTGAGTAAAAGTAGAAGTACTCAGATCTTGTACTTGAGTAAAAGTAGAAGTACTCAGATCTTGTACTTGAGTAAAAGTAGAAGTACTCAGATCTTGTACTTGAGTAAAAGTAGAAGTACTCAGATCATGTACTTGAGTAAAAGTAATCAGATCTTGTACTTGAGTAAAAGTAATCAGATCTTGTACTTGAGTAAAAGTAGAAGTACTCAGATCTTGTACTTGAGTAAAAGTAGAAGTACTCAGATCTTGTACTTGAGTACAAGTAGAAGTACTCATGTATTGTAATTGAGTAAAAGTAGAAATACCAGAGTGTAGGAATACACTGTTATAGTAAAAGTACTGCATTCAAAATGTTAATCAAGTAAAAGTACAAGAGTATGATCATCAAAATATAGTGAAAGACAGTAAAAGTAGTCGTTGTGCAGATTGGTCCATTTCAGAATAATATATATGATATGTTTTATAATGATTGATCATGAAAGTGTTCTCAAAGCTGGTGAAGGTGCAGCTAGTCTGAAGTACTTTGTAGACTGCAGGGTAGCTGGTGGAGGTGCAGCTAGTCTGAAGTACTTTGTAGACTGCATGGTAGCTGGTGGAGGTGCAGCTAGTCTGAAGTACTTTGTAGACTGCATGGTAGCTGGTGAAGGTGCAGCTAGTCTGAAGTACTTTGTAGACTGCAGGGTAGCTGGTGGATTGACTCCAGGTGGAACTAAAGTCTGATTTAACACTTGATTAGATTTCACATCATTCATCCAGACAGTGTTGGGAAAGTTCACTTTCTACATGAACTAGTTCAGTTCACAGTTCACAAATTTTAAAATGAACTAGTTCAGTTCATAGTTCATAATTCAAAATGTTGAACTAAAGTTCATGGTTTCAAAAATGAACTAATTTATAGTTCATAGTTATTTTTTCAATACGTTGCTGCGAGCTATTATTTGTCTCCTGTACGATGTTAATGGGCCATTTCAATTTTTACAATATCCTCAGAGGGCCGTACAAGTTATTGACCTCTGCTTAAAAAAACTAAAATCACAGCCCATTCATTTCATTCTGTGCAAAGAAAAAGCAACCTCTGAATCCAGATATCTCACCATGACTCGCGTATGCATGCACGTGCAGGGTGTGGCGTGACCACCAAAACAGAAAGATAATTTATGGACACAAGATGTGTGGACATGTATTTAGTTTCCTATCCATGTGAACATGATTTAAGTGGGGGGGACTTAACCTCCTCTAGAGGGGTCCGGGGGGCGTGCTCCCCTGGGAAGACTTGTTGCACTTTGAGAGCAACATTAGGAGATCTATGGACACATCTCTCAACACCCAAACACAACTGTAAGCAGATTTTCTTTTAATTTATGGATATTTGACAAATCACTCCCCTTTCAAACTGTATTCTTCTTTATTAATAACTGTCATATAGTATTTTATACCTGTTTACTTTATTCTCTTATTTTTTTATAACTATAATGATCATATAAAGATGTGCCTTTACCTCACTGGTTGTAGACAAAGCTTCTTATATTCGTTAGCATAGCTAGCTAACCAGATGCTAATGATAACAACACAGTTATTGACTGTATGACAGATGAGCAGATCGCCACTGGGCTTTCAGCTAAAGACACAGACACGCAGAAACTGCGGCATGTGTATGGACTTATCGGTACTGCAATTTCTGAAGTGCTGGAGTGGCGTTCTGGTGCTCTCCGTCAGAACTGCACCCCTGTCAGTCGAGACATATACCACGTGATGACACGTTAGGCTCGTGTTGTGTTCAAGGACCCTGACCTTGGCCAGGAAAAACAGGTACTCGCTTGTTTAATTTTTTTGCGGTCTAGATTTCTTTCATTTTTTTATTTTTTGCGTGTGTTTATAAATTACCTCGAGGGCCGTACCAAATTGTCTCGCGGGCCGTATACGGCCGGAGGCCGGACTCGGAGGTTCCCCACCCCTGCCGTAGAGTCTCACTCTGAGCGAGTGCTGCTGCAGCTGCTCTCGGCTTCGTCCATACTAATTCATTCATTCATTCAATGCTCGCCGGTTCCGCGGTTCCACATTGTTTGTTGTGAGGAGTCTGATATATTTAGTATATTTATATTTTAGTGCGACAGCCAGGGGTGACAGGCGCGTACGCGTCACAGGCAGCTTGCTGTGCCAGGTTGGGTGGTTTTCCGCATTATTTTGAAGCCTGTTTACGGTGTGTTTTAACTGGGTTTTCGGCTGAAAGGCATATGAAATCTGGCACACTTTTGAACGCCGTTATAATACAGTGCTGAGAATGAACGCACTTTTGAACGCCGTTATACAGCGCTGAGAATGAACGCGTTCTCAATTACGTTCAACGAGCGGAAATACAGTACGTTCAGTTCACGTTCGCCCAAAATATGAACGCGTTCATGAACGATCGTTCATTGAACGCGTTCAGGTACATCACTGCATCCAGATCTGTGAAGTAACTAAAGGTATTAAATACATGTAGTGGAGTAGAAGTACAAAGTAACATTAAATTGGAAAGTACAAGTACATCCAAATTGTACTTAAGTACAGTAGTAAATGTACTTAGTTACTTTACACCACTGAACATGGCTATATGTATAGTTGTTGCATTGTTTGCATGTGCATATGTTGAATGATAATTAAATGCTTTAACTTTAAAGAGAGTTTCAAAGCATTCACTGTTTTCAGGTCACTTTAAAATGAAATCAAATGTTTAAATGTTGGAGGCAGATTTTATTGTTTCTGAGTGTCTTTGAACGTGCGTGGCAGAGAGAGCTTCTGATTGGTCTCCTCTTGGTCACATGGCCTCACATCCGCTCGCTCTGCCACTGTTGCTGTCTGGCAGCTATGACAACGAACTTTTAAAAGTTGGATGAATGGCTTCGAGAAAGAAGAAGCTTTCCCCCTCTAAAGCGCACAGAAAGGCTCTGAAATGCACCGTATACCTGGACATTCACAAAGTAAGTGCGTCTGCTGCTTTACGATACTACAACAACTGCCCTGTTAGCTACTGAGCTAACGAGGAGCCTAACGGTACATCCTCTTCCCTTTCCTCAACGTTCCCTAACTAGCTAGCTAACGGTCACTAACGGCTGTCACTCAACATGTAAATGTGATTAAATGTCGTTGAACTAGCAACTTGCTTACTTAGCTCATCAGAAATGTTTTATACCAAATATTCCTGAATATAATAGAGTTTGCTGTGATTTAATAGCAGTGGTGTAAAGTAACTAGGTACAATTACTTTTGAGATACTTGTATTTTACCTGAGTATTCTCAGTTTTTGCTAATATTTACTTCAACTCCACTACATTTTAGAGGCCAATAATGTCCTTTTTACTTTGTTAATAGTCACTTTTTCGGTTTATCAGCTAATACAAAATCTAAATAAATTATTAAATAATAGTTGACATAAGTTAAGATATCCAGCAGCAGTAAATGAAATTGTTCAAATTAGCTAACATTTACCAGTTGTGATGAAAACACATGAATTATCATAATAGTAACTCAATATATATATATATACGATTTTGAAATAGGCCATTACAGAGAAGGAGTACTTTAAGTATATTTTGATGTCAGTACTTTTGGATTTTTACTCAAGTTATATTTTGAATGCAGGACTTTTACTTGCAACAGAGTACTATTACATTTTAGTATTTGTACTTTTACTTAAATAACACATCTGAGTACTTCTCCCACTACTGTTTAATAGCTATGTATGTTTTTTTGTACTAGTTGAATTACAAAATACTTACCCCCAAAATAAAAGCTTTCCCTGGCTTTAAATTATGTGGCCTTTTTGGGTTTGTTATCGGCTAGCTATCTGTTACAGTAGCAGCAGCCTTTATCAGCCATTGCACATGAGTAAAATAACTAAACGAAAGTAAATAAATACACATACAATGTTTTTTGCCTTTAACCCCGGTCATAAATATTCAGCCAGCAGGTTAAAATGTCAGTAAAACACATTAAAGTAACAACCACTTTGTAATATGTCCTAAAATGTGAATCACTGTGGTACAAAGCTGATCTGGTCTTATTTGTATATTTAAGCAATTAATCTTCATTTATTTCCCTCCTACTCCTTCTCCTTCTGATATTGATTCTTCAAAGCACTCCTGGGGCTCTTTTGCTGATTTGTTTCCACATGTTTAACTCTCAAAGTGTTGCTGTCGCTCACAGAGGGATAGGCTGTTCTTGTCAAAAGGCAGAAAGACACCGGAAAAAGAACATGACTAGAAATGTGTAACTGTAGTCACTTGTGTACACTGTCTGCGTGCAGGTCACATGTCCGGGAGTGCTCCTGACTAAAGGCAGAGACATCTACCTCCGTGTGTGCATCATGGGCCAGTACAGGAAGACGCCCGGTGTGCCGCCCGTCTTCCCTTTGCGCTTCCACCACAAAATGGCATTTGAGAAGGTACGAGTTTCATGCCGCCTGAATCACGATGCACGACATGTCGAAAGACCATGTCTGTGGCTAGACCTGGGCAAAATATCAATAGTACTATGTCGACATTCTGATGTAAGACAAGAGATCGTCTTAAATATTGGATATTGTTGTTTCTGTGCCACATGAGCGTACTTTTCTTTCCTCAGATTTAATGTATTTATAAGTCTGCAGGCTGCAGTAAATGTGTTTTTCTGAACTTACTTGACTGTTATTTCCATTACGCACTTAGTCATTGTCCACAATACTGCGTAACTGTTCTGTGAGTGCTCCAATATGCAACCCTATCTACCATTTGATTCACTACAGAGTCAGTACATTCCCATCCTAGCTGTTGTTTTTCATTCTGTCTGTGTCTTTTCCTTTTTGCTTGCACTGCAGCCTTTTATTGTCTTGTTTTTTAAACATTAGCATTAAAACTTGCCTCCAATTACTGCCCCAAGTCCTGATGAAAGGCTACTTTGCCCCCGAACGTTGGAGCTGTCTGCCTCGTCTTGTTATCATTATTGATTTTCTCTGTCCTGACTCTGTTCTTCCAGACGTTCCCCGGCGTTGTTGACCCTGCTGATGTAGCTGACCTCCTGGAAGGTACGCGGCCACCTGGGACGCGCCTCCTCGTCTCTTAGTCCTGAATACTCTGCGACGCGAGCTTACAGGCCGTTAGCTGTGATGCTGATCATTAGCTCACAGTCTGTTTGTGCTTTCCCTCCTCTTAGCTGACACCACATCTTTTGAGCTGATTCAGTCGGTGCCTCCAGGTATGCTTTCTGATGATGCCATATGGGCTTTCAGTCCCAACTGTATGTATTCATTACGCTGCAAAAACTGCTTCTCTAACTTGGGTTGTGTTGTTGTTTGTGTGTATGTTTACTGTTTGTCTTTCATGTTGTTTAGAGGGTGAGGTGTTAGCCACGATGAAGGAGAGCAGCAGAGACTTCCTGTACCCGGGAGAAGGAGAGCAGCAGAGAGAGACACTGATGAGGAGATGCTCCTCCTTTCCTGTAGGCTACTTTCCATCAATCCCTTTATTTATATTATGTATTTCTTCACCCTGACCTGCACCAATGTTCTAACTCCTAACTTGTAAATATTACAAGTTACAAAGCTCTAAAGACATAGGAGCAAAGGTGAGAAGTAGTGCAGTACAAATACTGCGTTACTGTACTTAAGTACATTTTTCTGGTATCAGTACTTTACTCCACTACTTATTTTTCTGACCACTTTTTACTTTGACTTCTTACATGTTGAACCCAAATACCTGTACTTTCTACTTCTCACATGTTGAACTCAAATACCTGTACTTTCTACTTCTCACATGTTGAACCCAAATACCTGTACTTTCTACTTCTTACATGTTGAACTCAAATACCTGTACTTTCTACTTCTTACATGTTGAACCCAAATACCTGTACTTTCTACTTCTTACATGTTGAACTCAAATACCTGTACTTTCTACTTCTTACATGTTGAACTCAAATACCTGTACTTTCTACTTCTTACATGTTGAACTCAAATACCTGTACTTTCTACTTCTTACATGTTGAACACAAATACCTGTACTTTCTACTTCTCACATGTTGAACTCAAATACCTGTACTTTCTACTTCTTACATGTTGAACACAAATACCTGTACTTTCTACTTCTTACATGTTGAACTCAAATACCTGTACTTTCTACTTCTTACATGTTGAACTCAAATACCTGTACTTTCTACTTCTTACATGTTGAACTCAAATACCTGTACTTTCTACTTCTCACATGTTGAACACAAATACCTGTACTTTCTACTTCTTACATGTTGAACTCAAATACCTGTACTTTCTACTTCTTACATGTTGAACACAAATACCTGTACTTTCTACTTCTCACATGTTGAACACAAATACCTGTACTTTCTACTTCTCACATGTTGAACACAAATACCTGTACTTTCTACTTCTTACATGTTGAACACAAATACCTGTATTTTCTACTTCTTACATGTTGAACTCAAATACCTGTACTTTCTACTTCTTACATGTTGAACACAAATACCTGTACTTTCTACTTCTTACATGTTGAACTCAAATACCTGTACTTTCTACTTCTTACATGTTGAACTCAAATACCTGTACTTTCTACTTCTTACATGTTGAACACAAATACCTGTACTTTCTACTTCTTACATGTTGAACTCAAATACCTGTACTTTCTACTTCTCTCATTTTCCAAACAGGCTGGTTCCTTTACTTTTTACTGAAGTACACTTCAAAGCCCAAACTTCTTTACTTTGACTTGAGTAAAGAAGTTTAGTCAGTACTTCTACTTTCACCAGAGTACTTTCAAACACGAGTATCTGTACTTCTACTCGAGTAAAGGATGTGTGTACTTCTACTTGAGTAAAGGATGTGTGTACTTGTGCCTCTCTGCATAGGAGTGAAGAAGGTATTTGCAGAGTGTGAGCAATAACACCTATTTATTCATGCAAAGTAACTTCACACGAGCCGCTCTCAATTGATCACATGATTGATCTCACATATGCTCAGAGAGGAAATAGCCAATTAGACGGATGGATTTTACTCGACATCTACCATTGCAAATCCTAGAGTTTACTCGGTAGCGTGTAATTAAGCATGCATTTTAATTGGATGTTGTTTTTTATATTCGTACAGTCCGTTATATATCGTAAACACACTATGGAAACACAATTTAAAAACCTAGTAACCTAGTGGAGGGACTTCTTTAAATTAATATATTTGTATGTTTGTGTTTGAAAAATCGTATAATAACGAGAATTTAGCATCACATTGACACGGGTATGGAACGTATAAACAAAATCAATGTCAGGTTTATTCCTGTTGTTTACACGCCTGATAAATGAACTAAATAATGTGTGGTGAAACATCTCATTAAACCTTCAAGACAAATGCAAATAAAGGACCATCTCTGGTTGGGCCTAATAATACTGCTTCAGCTAACATCATTAATCATGACCGTGATACTCTGTCCAATCAGAGAGGTGCAGCTCATCTGTGTCTGTCCCGCAGCCTCCTGACCAGTGATGTACCTGAACGCGTTCAATGAACGATCGTTCATGAACGCGTTCATATTTTGGGCGAACGTGAACTGAACGTACTGTATTTCCGCTCGTTGAACGTAATTGAGAACGCGTTCATTCTCAGCGCTGTATAACGGCGTTCAAAAGTGCGTTCATTCTCAGCACTGTATTATAACGGCGTTCAAAAGTGTGCCAGATTTCATATGCCTTTCAGCCGAAAACCCAGTTAAAACACACCGTAAACAGGCTTCAAAATAATGCGGAAAACCACCCAACCTGGCACAGCAAGCTGCCTGTGACGCGTACGCGTCTGTCACCCCTGGCTGTCGCACTAAAATATAAATATACTAAATATATCAGACTCCTCACAACAAACAATGTGGAACCGCGGAACCGGCGAGCATTGAATGAATGAATGAATTAGTATGGACGAAGCCGAGAGCAGCTGCAGCAGCACTCGCTCAGAGTGAGACTCTACGGCAGGGGTGGGGAACCTCCGAGTCCGGCCTCCGGCCGTATACGGCCCGCGAGACAATTTGGTACGGCCCTCGAGGTAATTTATAAACACACGCAAAAAATAAAAAAATGAAAGAAATCTAGACCGCAAAAAAATTAAACAAGCGAGTACCTGTTTTTCCTGGCCAAGGTCAGGGTCCTTGAACACAACACGAGCCTAACGTGTCATCACGTGGTATATGTCTCGACTGACAGGGGTGCAGTTCTGACGGAGAGCACCAGAACGCCACTCCAGCACTTCAGAAATTGCAGTACCGATAAGTCCATACACATGCCGCAGTTTCTGCGTGTCTGTGTCTTTAGCTGAAAGCCCAGTGGCGATCTGCTCATCTGTCATACAGTCAATAACTGTGTTGTTATCATTAGCATCTGGTTAGCTAGCTATGCTAACGAATATAAGAAGCTTTGTCTACAACCAGTGAGGTAAAGGCACATCTTTATATGATCATTATAGTTATAAAAAAATAAGAGAATAAAGTAAACAGGTATAAAATACTATATGACAGTTATTAATAAAGAAGAATACAGTTTGAAAGGGGAGTGATTTGTCAAATATCCATAAATTAAAAGAAAATCTGCTTACAGTTGTGTTTGGGTGTTGAGAGATGTGTCCATAGATCTCCTAATGTTGCTCTCAAAGTGCAACAAGTCTTCCCAGGGGAGCATGCCCCCCGGACCCCTCTAGAGGAGGTTAAGTCCCCCCCACTTAAATCATGTTCACATGGATAGGAAACTAAATACATGTCCACACATCTTGTGTCCATAAATTATCTTTCTGTTTTGGTGGTCACGCCACACCCTGCACGTGCATGCATACGCGAGTCATGGTGAGATATCTGGATTCAGAGGTTGCTTTTTCTTTGCACAGAATGAAATGAATGGGCTGTGATTTTAGTTTTTTTAAGCAGAGGTCAATAACTTGTACGGCCCTCTGAGGATATTGTAAAAATTGAAATGGCCCATTAACATCGTACAGGAGACAAATAATAGCTCGCAGCAACGTATTGAAAAAATAACTATGAACTATAAATTAGTTCATTTTTGAAACCATGAACTTTAGTTCAACATTTTGAATTATGAACTATGAACTGAACTAGTTCATTTTAAAATTTGTGAACTGTGAACTGAACTAGTTCATGTAGAAAGTGAACTTTCCCAACACTGCTCCTGACGGCTACTCAAACATCTCCTGGAGAGACAAATACTAGGGCTGTCAAACCATTACACATTTTAATCAGATTAATCACAGCTTAAAAATTAATTAATCAGATTAATCACCTTTCGAACTATGTCCAAAATATGCCATTTATTTATGTATATTGTTGTGGGAATGGAAAGATAAATGAAAGAAGGCGGATATATCCATTTAACATACAGTATCTTTACTATAACATTGTTCTGCGTGTCAAAATGAAAGACAGCCCACACACCTATCAATCATCAAACCGTGGGGTCTTATTTCATTACGTAATGTTGTATCGATGTTTATAGAGATGGACTACAGCAAAAGTATTCTCCGTCGGGACTTCCTGCAACAACACCACGCCGTTATCTTGATTCTGATTGGCCAGAAGACATTATCAAAGATGTTCTATTGCGAAGACGATCACTACGTGACAAACGTTTTCAAAACCATTTCTGGTCTTCGGTATTTCCAGACGAGTGGCTGAAATCAATCTGACTAACTGCTGTCTGTGCCGTTTACTCCGTGCGAGTTGGCGGACTTTATTTTGCTTACTTTAACATCATTTTTCATGGTGGGGCTAAGCCATTTCTGCCACTGGTGGATGTATGGTATGGGGCGGGCCATTCTGCGCATGCGTTAAATGCGTTAAATATGTTAACGCATTTAATTAAAAAAATTAATTACCGCCGTTAACGCTATAATTTTTGACAGCATTAAAAAATACATTTAATTTAATCAGAATCAGAATCAGGTTTATCACCAGGTAGGTTCACACAGACGAGGAATTTGACTTGGTGTTGTGGTGCAGACATAAAATATAAACACCGTAATAAAATCTAGTCAAATAGCAATAAAATAAAGCAGTAATTTACATGGAAATAGAATGCTATGAATGAATTATAGGATATGAACTATGAAATAAGAAATATGTGCAGAAAGCAGTATGAACATTGTGTGCATTAATGTAACGCATATAGTTTACGATGTGGCAGACGTAAAGTGTCAGTGGGGGGGCCGGGCCTGGTTTAAGAGGCCGGTAGCGGAGGGGAAGAAACTGTTCAGGTGGCGAGAGGTTTTGGTCCTGATGGAGCGCAGCCTCCTGCCAGAGGGGGGGGGGGTGAACAGTTTGTGTCCAGGGGGGGAGGGGTCGGCCACTATCTTCCCTGCCCGCCTCAGGGGTAAGACCAACATATTACTATAGCGGTTTGTTAATATGCAGAGTTTCATCACATGTTTGCAAAGGTACCTGAGCTGAAAAGAATGGATGTTAGTTGATATCTAAACGGTGTTCACGTGTCACAGCGACCCCACATAGTGTGATGTAATGTTAGATGTGTCCTTCATAGACAGGAGAAGATTGTGAGTCTCCTTCTAATCTCTGCTTATCCAAAGCGACTTACACTCAGTACCGTGGACAATCCCCACGGGAGCAATTTGGGTCTTCAGGGACACACCGACATGCTGACTGCAGCGGGACTCGAACTTGCTACCCCCTGATTCGAAGCCCAGCACACTACCCACTGAGCCACAGCCTCCCTTGTCTCACATGGCAGGAAGGTACCAAGATAACCAACTCAAAAGTGCTGCCTTGTCTTCGGCAAAGTTAAATGATGTATTCAGAAATCAGCTGTTGCCTCACTTTGCAATCCAGACGGCGGAAACAAAGAACTCTTCTCACTCATTCTTCATCTTGTCACCTTCCCTCCTCCTCTTCTTATATCATGTCTTCCTCTTCCTTCCCTCCGTCTCTGCGTGGCTTTCCGTCCTCCCCTCGTCCTCCGAGGCGCTCGCTGGCATATTTAAATGTCTTTAACACCCTTCCCCTCAACATTGCTTTTATGTGTTTGTGTTTGAGGCCGACATAGCAATTTAGATGTCTCTTTCCAAATGCCATATTATTTAAACGTCGCTGGAGCCTTTCTCTTTTCTCACATGTGTTTATGTCACGGCGAAGATTGAAGACGTGCGACTGTGAGTTGGTACTGGGTTGTTATGTGTGTGTTTGTCTCCATCTTCCTGTTAAAGCTGTCATTGGTTTCTCTCCCCCGTCTCTCCCCCTTAGGGAATCTCCCCCAAAGTGGAGTTCGCCACGACATCCGTCATAGAGGAGAGTGAGGGGGGGGACAGCCGGCCTGCCTCACCTGTAAGTGTGTGCTTTTATTATATGAGGCGTGTGCCTGACGGTGTGTCCCTTCTTCTTCTGCGATACCGTTTTAAATATATGTTTTTCAAGAAAGAATGACCTAGATTTGGCTACTGATGAACAGTCATCCCACACACACACACACACACACACACACACACACACACACACACACACACACACACACACACACACACACACACACACATCTGAGTCCGCCTTGTCTGTTTACATTATTGCAATTAGTGGATATAACTTATTCAAATTCAAAAACACAATATTCTTGTAGACACTTTACCCTGCTAAGTGCACAGTGGACACACGCGCACACACACAGACAGACAGACAGACAGAGACACACACACAGAGACACACACACACACACACACACACACACACACACACACACACACACACACACACACACAGAGAGACACACACACACACACACACACACAGAGACACACAGAGAGAGACACATCCACAC
>NW_027263519.1:0-52170 GCF_902827115.2 Pseudochaenichthys georgianus
GTTTTGTTTGTGAACGCAATGACTTTTTCTTTATTAGAGACTAAAGGACTTCTTTGATAAAGGGCACACGCAGGTAAACAGCTGCTATTAATACAAACAACACACATAAACATGCGTTTAGTTGATTTATGACATGCTTTCAGGTGACCTGCAGAGATCTCAGTACTTCTGTGTCTGATACGAAGCCGTTTAATAAGCACCACTTCAATCATCAGATGAAAGCACCGTATGAAATGTGAGAGGGTCTTCTGAACAGTTTCATCATGGCATGGTCTAGGGTTTACTTCAGTATCTATTGTTGTTGTTTTACAAATTAAAAAGGAAAGTAAACGACCACATCTCCAGATGATTGTTAGCTTTAAATAGTTGTGTCCCTAACTGCTCTCCACGCCGTCTATTTGAAATACGCCCTGCACATATCGCTTGTTGTTCTTACGGTTAGAGTCTGTCAAACTCAAGGCCCGGGGGCCAAATCCGGCCCGCGACTTCATCTCATGTGGCCCCACAAGAGCTTGCAAAGAATATAATATGTTTATTATACGGTTACATGCTGACTTTTTTTTGTTTTTTCAAAATTTGGCTTTTCTTTTTAAATCATTTTGTGACGTTCTCACGGAAGAGACTTGCAATTATTTGTCCTAGACTTCTGCTTTCAAACGTAGTTAATTATGAAGTTATTACCCTATCCGATAATAATCCAATGCAGAGGCAATCATGTAATATGTAAGCAATAGCTCACGACAGGCCGTGGTATATGCTCATTATATCACAGCTAAGGGGCGTGGTTCGGCCCGACGCGAAGCCCAACTGTTTTACTCAGACGCGGAGGGATACTGAATTCTTGTGAAAAGTAACTTACAATTCTACCCGTGGTATACGCTCAGTATATCACGGCTAAGAACCAATCCGATTGCTTGATTTGACTTGTCCGTTTTATAAAATAAATTATTTTATATATATTAAATATTTATATATGTATATTTATATAAAGTTACAACCGGCCCTTGTAGTGCAACCATGATGCTGATGTGGCCCGTGATGATATTGAGTTTGACACCCTTGGGTTAGACGGTTAAATGGACGGTTTATTAACGTGTTCTGGGCGTCTCTCCCTCTCTTCATGAAGGCCAGTCTGTTCAAACTGAATCCAGACCAATCTGATGTGTCGTACTGAAGAAAGAATATGTTCAGCGGACTGCAGATTGACGCCTCTGGCAACACTGCAAGAAGACAGAGAACACCTCTTTTTGTTCTCGTGATATTTGAGCCAAAGAAAAACAAGAAATCTAAACCTGAGATTGAAGCCTCTCATCTGGGTCGTATATCATTCTGCGGCTGGAAACTCTCATTCAGCCCGTTAACGCTGTCCTTCCCTTGACTGGGATAACGGCTAATTCATTCACAAACTAATGTCCGAGATGTGTTACGCTCTCACGGCTTTGTCTCTGTCGTATAAGCGTCCCATAAAGCTCGTCTTCCTCTATGTCAGGGACGTCAAACTCAATTTCATTGCGGGCCACATTCGCATTATGGTTGCACTCAAAGGGCCGGTTGTAACTTTAAGACTATATAAAAATACATATAATATTTAACATATATAAAATAATATATTATATTACATCATTGCTCTGCATTGGATGATTATCGGATAGGGTAATACCTTCATAATTAACTACGTCTGAAAGCAGAAGTCTAGGACAGATAATTGCAAGTCTCTTCAGTGCGCATGTCACAAAATGATTTAAAAAGAAAAGCCACATTCTGGAGAAAAAGTCAAAATAAAAAAATAAAAGTGACATTTTGAAAAAAAAGTGACATTTAAAAAAATAAAAGTCAAATTCTGAGAGAAAAGTCAAATTTCAGATGCATTGTGGGACATGTAGTTTATGGGCAACGTGCCTCTCTAAAGCAGCATGTAACCGTATAATAAAATCATATTTTTTGCAAGCTCTTGTGGGGCCACATAAAATGAAGTCGCGGGCCGGATTTGGCCCCCGGGCCTTGAGTTTGACCCCCCTGCTCTATGTTCTGCAGCTTCATCAGCATTTCCCCAGCAGCCGCCGACACGTCCATAACACCCCCCCCCCCCAGTATAGCTCGTTAGCACACAGGAAGCCACGATGACGCGGTGCACACACATCGTGGGAACTGGCGTCCAGATGCAGAGTTCATGAACCCTGATGCAGTATCTGGAACTCCCCTGTTCTGTTGAACACACATTTCTCACCTTTCTATCAGGGTGTATTAGAAACAAACGCACTTCATGGTCGGAGTGATCGCACAATTTAATCGCTACACAACCTTTTAATGGATGTTGGTGTAACATTTAGATATCACAGTGAATTACAAGGTTTCACCCAGGCCCGGTTCCAGAACAAAATGACTCAGGGTGCATCTGAGATTAGAGAGGGTGCAGTGGTAAAGTGCTATTTTTATAAGTGGGGAGTGGACCTAGCACCCTAGGGGGTCCTCACCTCCTCTGGGGGGGGGGGGTCCGGGGGCATGCTCCCCCAGGAAGATTTTTTTTGTAAATATTGAAGTTGAAAGCATCAATCTGGTGCACTTTGAGAGCAACATGAAGAGATCTATGGATCTAAGTGCTCTTTGCTTGATTCATGGCTTCCCAGTCCCTCATCACGTAGCCTATCAGAGCATGGCGCCAGTTGTTGTAACCAGTTGTGGTGAAGGCATCTGACGTACTTGAACCGAAATGTCTGCATGCAGAAGATGGCATCTTTTTCACATGAATATTCAGCCAATCTCTGTTTTGAAACCATGAGCTGCAGAATGAGCGCCTCACCCCACTGTACAGGCGAGTTGGGCACGTTTTAAATACACCTGGGCAGGCTCTGTTCTCTCAGAGGTCCTCTGGCACTTGCGGGCCGCCGAGGGGTGGCGGTGTTTGGGGCAACGAAGACGGCTGCGGCTGCTCCGCCTCCGTGGGCGAGGCGGGCAAAGCCGGCGAGTCGGGCGGGAGGACTGTCCACGACAGTGGCCGCGGGTAGCGTAATGCCCCCATGATCTGAACTGTTATTACCTGCAGTAGATGCAGTGTTACTGCTGGCGATAAGGGCTGGTTGTTTTAACCATTTTCTGATGTCCATCACTGACACTGATAGCTTTGTAAGAACCTTGCAGATGACGAACACGCAGCGGCACAGGTCAGGCGCACCTGACATAATAACGTTACTTACCGTTTAAATTAACCAAATAAATGCAGCAATGTTATTTAACCACAATTCCAATTTATTTCAACTAAAGTCTTCTTCTTAATATTCTTCTTCTTATTATTATTATTATATATGTAATATTTTTCACTTTTTTTTTTTTTCACTTTTCATTTTTTTTTTTCACTTTTCATTTTTCAAATGAGGGTGCATAACGACTCAACTGAGGGTACAATGCACCCTTATGCACCCCCGTAGAACCGGGCCTGCTTCACCCACACGTTAACATCGCCTGATGGGCTTCCTGCTTCCAAGTTGCATTGACGTTGTAACGGTAATGGCGTCTGGGGGTAGAGACACCCAAACACAATCCTTCACATAAGTGTGTTGTCATAGGAACAGTGGTTTTGTTCCCAAACCACCAAGTTAACGTCTTAATCGTCCCAGAAAGTACTTCCTTTTGAATGAGCACTGAACACTTGAACGTTAATTGATGGTTTTGCCTTAAAGTACAACTTCCTATGAAGTGTCGTTAGCACTGCTCCAACATCACGTTAAAGAGTAGTGGAAACGAGGTGTTTTCACTTGAGTGCAAAGATCTGCCAGTAGATCAAGTGAACATGAGCTCGCTGAGACGTGTAGAAATAAGACGGGATGTTTAGACCAATCACATCTTGGGATTATCGGGAGAACTCATGGTGAGCTATATTTCACCAGAATCCGGAGATGTTACACAATAAGCTGCAAACGCTCCAAAGTTCTCTGTTTTCTAATCATAATAATAATAGATTTATTTTGTTTCACCGGTGCTCAAAGTGGCTCTCCAGAGGCGATGGGGTCTGTGTCCCCTCCCGCTCTGCACCGCGCAGATGAAACACCAACAGAAGGCAATCAGCAATCAGTGATCTCACAGACTTTCCTCACGTGTGTGTGTGTGGCTGTGTGTGTGTGTGTGCTGTGTGTGTGTGTGTGTGTGTCTCTGTGTGTGTGTGCTGTGTGTGTGTGTGTGTGTGTGTGTGTGTGTGTGTGTGTGTGTGTGTGTGGCTGTGTGTGTGTCTCTGTGTGTGTGTGGCTGTGTGTGTGTCTCTGTGTGTGTGTGTGTGTGTCTCTGTGTGTGTGTGTGTCTGTGTGTGTGTGTGTGTGTGTGGCTGTGTGTGTGTCTCTGTGTGTGTGTGTGAGTGTGGCTGTGTGTGTGTCTCTGTGTGTCTGTGTGTGTGTGTGTGTGTGTCTCTCTGTGTGTGTGGGTGTGTGTGTGTGTATGGCTGTGTGTGTGTGTGCGTGTGTGTGTGTGCATGTGTGTGTCTCTGTGTGTGTGTGTGTGTGTGTGTGTGTGTGTGTGTGTGGCTGTGTGTGTGTCTCTGTGTGTGTGTGTGTATGTGTGTGCGCATGCATGTGTGTGTGTGTCTCTGTGTGTGTGTGTGTGTGTATGTGTGTGTGTGTGTGGCTGTGTGTGTCTCTGTGTGTGTGTGTGTGTGTGTGTGTGTGTGTGTGTGTGGCTGTGTGTGTGTCTGTGTGTGTGTGTGTGTGTGTGTGTGTGTGGCTGTGTGTGTGTATGTGTGGCTGTGTGTGTGTGTGTGTGTGTGTGTGTGTGTGTGTGTGTGCGCATGCATGTGTGTGTGTCTCTGTGTGTGTGTGTGTGTATGTGTGTGCGCATGCATGTGTGTGTGTGTCTCTGTGTGTGGGTGTGAGTGTGTCTCTCTGTGTGTGTGTGTGTGTGTGTGTGTGTGTGGCTGTGTGTGTGTCTCTGTGTGTGTGTATGTGTGTGCGCATGCATGTGTGTGTGTGTCTCTGTGTGTGGGTGTGAGTGTGTGTGTGTGTGTGAAATAGATTCAATGAACTGTTGGACAAATGGCTGCATCGCTCACGAGCCTCCGGGACGTCAGTGAGGACTTCGTCTCGTACTTAAAGCGACCGTTGTTTCTCTCACGAAGGAGAATTGAACCACGAGGGTTTCTTCAGAAGCTGTGAGGCAGAAGAGGAAGAAAAACAAATAGGGCTGAGCTGGTGGGACGAAATGTTGAACGATATTAGTTTTATCCAACAAGGACCAAGCATAGAATACATTTACCAACAGGAGAAGAAAGATGTGCCGGATTTGACGCTTATTTCCTTTAGCGGGGTTTTTACAGACGTAGAATTAAAATCTGTTCAGCTTGTGTGAACCATAGTTCAATCAGGAGAGACATGATGTATGGAATACATATTTATTATCGGTCACATTATATCAATGGAACATAATGATGACAGTTCATCACAAATGAATGAATGTTGTTTTGGCGATTAGGCCCAGGTTTTCAGTAGGATATCAATCGGGAAGGGAAGAACCATTTCCGATGAACCCCCCTGGGTCTAGACACTGGTGGTGGTTATAAGTGGTTAGGTCCGGTTGGAAGGGAGGAGGATAAGCTTGGCCCTGAGTTGGAAGCAGGAGGCGAAGGGGTGGAGGAGGGTTGCGCGTTGACACCTGGAAGACAGCTGATAGAACAGGGGAGAGCATATATAGAGGGGTTAACAGGTGCGATGATTAGCCCTGTAATGAAGGGGCGTGATAGGTTTAGCTGAGGAGAGGCGCTCCCTGTCATTTAGATGCAGGGAGCAAGTATTGCCATGACGCGCAATACGGAGTGTTAGGTCTTCCTGTCTGAACTTGCGCTAAGCTTCATTTCAATCAGGAGAGACATGATGTATGGAATACATATTTATTATCGGTCACATTATATCAATGGAACATAATGATGACAGTTCATCACAAATGAATGAATGTTGTTTTGGCGATTAGGCCCAAGTTTTAGTAGGATATCAATCGGGAAGGGAAGAACCGTTTCCGATGAACCCCCAAAAGAATGCAGGATGAAGTACTGAATGTGAATCTTACCTTGCGGGATGCGGCGGAAATCTATGGATGAAAAGGAGGTTAATACATGTGAGGATTTAAGCGACTGATGCCTCCCGGGCATCCTTCCTGGACGTACAGGGCTTCCCGGCCGTACGGGGCATCCCGGACAGACGGGGCAACCCGGATGGGGCTTCCTGGACATACAGGGCGTCCCGGAAGTACGGGGCATCCCGGAGGGGGCATCCTGGCCGTACAGGGCGTCCCGGACGTACGGGGCATCCCGGGTGAGCGGGGACTACCCGGACGCACCGAGCGACCCGACCAGTGCCCCGGGTGCCCGGAACGTGCGAGGCTTCCCGAATGTGCGGGGTAACCTGACTTTAGCAGGGAAACATAATACGGACCGGAGGTTTCACGACCCGGACATACGGGGCTTCCCGGAAGAACGGGGCATCCTGGACATACAGGGCAACCCGGACATACGGGGCTTCCTGGCCGTACAGGGCATCCTGGATCGTACAGGGCATCCACACAGGGCTTCCCGGACGTACGGGGCATCCCGGAGGGGGCATCCTGGCCGTACAGGGCGTCCCGGACGTACGGGGCATCCCGGGTGAGCGGGGACTACCCGGACGCACCGAGCGACCCGACCAGTGCCCCGGGTGCCCGGAACGTGCGAGGCTTCCCGAACATTTTTTTGCGGGGCAACCTGCTTTAGCAGGGACACATTATACAACCCGAAGGTTTTACAGCCTGGACATGCAGGTTTAAATAACAGAATTGAACATGAGCCGTAGGGCAACATACGTGCTGACATGCTAAGAACCACCACCAGTTATATGCATACGTACCAATTTGTTTAAGGTTGGAGAGACCTTTGGATAGCCAGCACGGCATTGAGGTCAGGGCGGATGTAGGATGAGAAAGCGGAGGAGGACCACCGTCCGAGTTGTTGCAGGGATGAGGACGAGACGCCTTGATTGGCAGCGGAAGTAGCTGCGCCTATTCTGAAGGAGTGCCCCGTGTGTAGAAGGGGTGATAACCCGGATTTAATGAGGACTTGTTTTAAATAGATGTTGAACTGTCGTTGCGTTTAAAGGAAAATTCCCTGAGATAAGGAATAATGGTGAGAGAGGATTAGAGGTAGGTCTAAGCCGTAGAAACTTGATCATGGCCTTATAAGGGCAGAACTGGGAGTCGATGCGGGCGGCGATGACGGAGCAGGCGCCGCCGCATTTGGAGTGTTTAAAGATATAAACTAAAGTGGCTAGCGTGAAAGGATATGTCAGAAAGCTGACGTCTCGATTGGAATCGAAAGTAAGGGAAGCGGTGGTAAATTCGCCTGGTCTGAGAAAGGCATAAAAGCTAGGAGAAATAGAGCGTCGAGTAGTGCATCGATATAAGGGGAGAATAACCCACTTCTAAGTTTGGAGAGCATGAGGCGTAAAGTGGAGAGTGTAATAGGGCGTCTCCGGTCTAAGACGGGGGAACAGTTTTAATGAGACCTTTGAGGATGAGTTTGACTGACTGGTTTGCGAACAGGCTGGGAAAGCCGAGATCGGAACGCGAACGTTAAACTGAACTCCTGCTAAGAGGCCCCGGATGTATTGGGGTTTGAGGTGGCGATCAGTGGCGCAGTAGCACATGAAGGCACACACGGTGGAGATGAGAACAGGTTTAAGTGTGATGCCTACGGAAAAGCAAAATGTCGCAAACATTCTCCAAGTGAATCATATGTTTTGAGGGTGGACGCGCTAAGCCCTTCCTCATAGACCTGCTGATTCGAGGTGCCTTTCTAGGGGGCTTCTATTTAAGAGAGAGAGAGGAGATGCAGGGGAGGAATCCTGACGGGTTGAGTGCTGGCTCCTGGGCAGAGGTTCCGGAACGTCTTGTGGGCTGACTGCGGTAATCTATGGATGAAATGAGAGATTAACATGTGGATTAAACGATCTGCCGGAATCACTGCCGGGCTTACTGTACATCATAAGATGCTGACCCGAAGGTCGACGGCCGGAATCAGCGCCGGACTTACGAGAACGCTACCACTAAACAACGGCCGGAATCGCTGCCAGGCTTACTGTTCTCTGCTGGGCTTACTGTACATCATAAGATGCTTGACCCGAGAGCCACCGGCCGGAATCAGGCCGGGCTTACGTACTACCACTAAACAACGGCCGGAATCACTGCCGGGCTTACTGTACATCATAGGATGCTGACTCGGAAGTCAACGGCCGGAATCAGCGCCGGGCTTACGTGAACACTACCACTAAACCTTGCCGACACGATGGTCGATGACCTGCGATGCAGGGTTAAAATGCACAGATGAACACTACCACTAAATGTATAAATACCAGGAAAGAGAGATCTTGGATGGCCGTCTGGTTGTTGTAGGGATGAGGAATAATTACCTTGATTGCGGCAGGGTTGCTGCACCTATCCTGGATGAAGCCCTGGAATGCTATTAAGACACCACCACCAGTTATATGCATGTTTACCATAGGTAAACAGAGATCTAGGATTGCCGGCACGAGTCGATGTCCGGGGGAAGAGGGAGATGTAGACAATGTAATGCAGCTGTTAGCTTGAGTACAATGAGACATGAATGTTATATCCTGGCTTATCGTAAGCCATGTGAGCATGACCAATATAAATGAGACAATATGCGCAGCATAAAATGATGTATGCTTAGGTAAATACTGAAACATGACCCATGATATGGGACTAGCTTAATTACGCCACGGTGAGACATAGATGCACTTGATTGGGTGATTAGACTGTCTTCTATCATATTACGTGAGCTTCTCTTTCTCCCTGAAGAAACTCCCCAAAGACCCCACGGATGGGCAGCATCAGTGAATAAAACGAAGACTCATTGAGTGTCTGAGTGAGTAGATACGCCGCTGCTAATGTGTGGCGTTAATGCGGGTGGGGGGGGGTTGAAAGATTATTTTCCATGTGGTTCCTGGCGCGAGGTACTGGCAAAGCTGCGGTTGCGCCTGGGGCATACAGACCTTGGATGAGCGTCCTTGCAGGACTGCAGATGTGGAGGAATGTACGATATGGGTGGTAGCAGACGTTTTCGTTAAAGTTATGATAAATCTCTCGTCTTGCCTATGCTGCACCTGACGGCTTTGACTATTATTCCCGGAAAACAGCCCAACAAAATAAAATACTCAGTTACCTCTAATCATTAACCCATGTTTGTATAATTTAGTGAACTCTGTGTGTTGCTGCTAGCATACATGACACCTAACGTGAAAACGTTACTCGTGGATGGGGCTACAGAGCTGCTAGACAGTCGAAAACGGTGCATTCCTCTGTCTGAATGTGCTGCACTTTTGATAAATATTTAGACAAAAGCTAAACTCTTATTGCACTTAGGCAACGAGCATTCTCCACGTCGAGACGGGTAAAGTTTAACCACACCTCGGAGCGCGTTCTCTCCGCCACCTCCGCAGAGTGCTCCGCTGCATGGAGCAGCTGCGTGTGTGTAAACTGCCCCGCCCCCTCGCACGCAGACCGGGAGAGAGATCTCGTCTGATCGAAAATACATCATAGACGCATTTGTTTGTCTTTTGCTTATTAGAAATGAGTTGGCGCCATTCATTTCGGGTAACGCTGTGTTGAAGCTTGAAACTGCGTTAGTTACTGAGCATTGTAATGCGTAGTAATTACCCGACTGCATTAATAATGCAAGTAATACGTTACTGAAACTCCATACTGTAACACGTTACACCCAACACTGCCTGGAAACTCACCTTACCCTGAACTAAAGGTAGCAATGCATCGTATTGAACTTCCTGTCGGCTCCCAGACCGTAGTCGAGGAAAGGGGGGGGTGGGGGGTGACTCTCTGTCGTCTCCCAGGGCAGAAGCAACACGCTTCGGGTTCAATAACCCATTTTTTCGGAAAGACTGGAGAGAGGCGAGCTCTTCTTGGGAGGTCGTTGCATTTATTTAGCTCTTCTGTTTCGTAAGATCACAGAAATTCCTTTTTCTGCTGCCTTGTTTACTTCTAGAAAACATGAATCCCGCTCGCTCTACCATACCATGCCCAGCACACCTGCACGCGCCACACCCCTCTCTTAAAGGGGTAGTGATCTCGCTCTGCATGCCCCGAATGTCATGACCATATAACGAAACATCTCGTGAATTTGCTGCAACTGCCTTTAGAGGTGAGGCGCAGGAGGAAGTAGCTCCAATGGGATGTAGCTTGAGCCCTGCCTGCCTGCAGGAGGGGTTGTGGTTGAAGCCAGAATGGGTAAAGCTTCGCATGCGATGAGGACCCGTTCCGCGTGAAGCCGGAAGCGCCGCATTTGAGCGGCCATGAAACCAGTGATACCCTCTTGAGAGACTGAAGGCGTACGTCAATTGTTTGGGTGAAGTAGCCCGTTTCCATTAAACTGGAGGAACTTCCGTGGAGCCCGATTTCCTTGTCTTTTCCTCCCAAGTCCGGGTTTGCGGGCGGCCGGCTTGAACCGCTAGCCGACTGGGGAATGCCGCCTGTAGCTTAATCCGCCAGACTGCGGAGCTGATGAATAATGCCTGGAGCTGGGACGAAGCCCTGCTGCTGCTTGCGCGTTGACACCTGGAAGACAGCTGATAGAACAGGGGAGAGCATATATAGAGGGGTTAACAGGTGCGATGATTAGCCCTGTAATGAAGGGGCGTGATAGGTTTAGCTGAGGAGAGGCGCTCCCTGTCATTTAGATGCAGGGAGCAAGTATTGCCATGACGCGCAATACGGAGTGTTAGGTCTTCCTGTCTGAACTTGCGCTAAGCTTCATCACCATATGAGGCTTACAACCAAAACACATTCAGAGAACCATTGACTTCCAGACAGGAAGTGGTGAAAGTCTTTTCCGGGGTTTGAGGACTGATTCTTGCACCTCTCTGCTGCCACACACTCCGATAGACAGCAGGGTTCGTACGGGTGCTGGAAATCCTTGAACATGCTTGAAACTTAAATAAAAACATCTATTTTGATTCTGACTTTTCTACATCCAACTCATCCAATAAACCGTCACGGCAGCCTTACCTTACTGATCCCTCTTCAAATGGAAAAACACACGTGACTTTACCAGCAGAGAGAAGATGGATTAGTACAGTATGAATGTGACTAATAAAGAGCACTTTGATTATTAAGTATTATTCTGTTGATCGATGTCATTACATTTGGTGAAAAGCTCATAAGGACTTGTTTAAGACTCGTTTGTCAAAGTTTAGGACTTGACTTGAACTTGCCCATCCTGACTTGAGACTTGACTCGGACTTGAGCGCAAAGACTTGAGACTTACTTGTGACTTGCAAAACAATGACCACCTCTGCAGAATGCCTACATGCCTCAACATCCTGATTTTGGCACATCTTGTAAATTAGTTACATTTAGCTTTGTGTTTTTATTTAAGTTCATAGTTTTTGATATGAAGCAGATTTAATGATATCCTACGGTCGCTGATGTGCGGATGTTGTCGTCTTCTGATAACTTTGTTGAGCTTGTTTTTAGCTGCATGTCCTTGATCTCACTGAACAAAGTAAGATAAGGTAGGATAGTAATAGTAAGATAAGATAAGAACATGTGAACTGCTTCAGCTGAGGAGGCTGGATATGAATCAGAGGAGGAGCTGCAGTCAGGGGAGGGAAGTTGAAACTGAAAGTATGAAGTCAGACTTGTCAGACTGCCAGACGCCATTTTACAGCTCGGAGCAGGAGGACAACAGGGTGAGTGTGAACACCAGGATCTGCTTCCTAACACATTCATTATTTACTCTGTTTTACTGGATGTCCGAAAAGAACTTCTTGGTTAAAAATCAGCGTCCTTGAGTCCATTGAGACTTCTGCAAGTGTTGTAAACTTGTATTATTTCCTGTTTCCTCATTTATCAGAGTTACATAACATGTGACAGACCAGCGCAGACAAAATGGAGAGCGGCCTGCAGTCTGACTGATTTCATGTATTTTAACCAAGTTCATTATTAAGGTGTGTGTGTGTGTGTGTGTGTGTGTGTGTGTGTGTGTGTGTCCGTCCAGTGTTACTGCTTTATCTCTCAGACTGGAGAAGATGAGTGATTTAAAAGATGAGGAAGAGGAGCGAGGAAATTAAAGGGCCGGTGTCAGTACCATGGTTGCGGTCGGATAGTTTAAAAATCAGCTCCTAAGTTCTAACCCTATCGTCTATCCCTTGACTTCTGAGTGAAAGGTCACAGGGTTAAGGGATAGTGGATAGGAGCAGGGCCGTATCCAGGATTTCCTAAATACCGAGGTCCAAACATGCTAGGGGGGTTCGGGGGATACCCCCCGAGATTTTTGGGATTTTAATGATTTAGGTGCTTTTTAAGTCCTGTGGGGGGTCACACATTGGATAATATATTGATTTCAAACCATGTCAGTGGGCTGACAATGTCAGCATAAATAATCTTTAAAGTGTAATGCATAAGAATCAGCTGATTGTTACTATTAATGATCTGGACATGCAGAAGAGACATTGTCCATGTCTCTCTCCTTTCCATAACCTGCAGCCTCTCTTCCATCGTCTTTAGTCTCTCTGTCTTCTTCCTGTTCATTACTCTCTCTCTCCTCTACTCTTTCTCTTTGTTCAATCTCTCCCTCGTTGTTCACTGTTTGCTCCTCCTCACTTGTCTCCTCCTCACTTGTCTCCTCCTCACTTGTCGCTCCTGCCAGTGAATTAAAAGCAATTCAGCTATTTAGTTCATTTCACTTGTTTGTTTGCATTCTTTTTTTAATTTAAATCTGTTTTGTTTGATTCTCAAAAGAGAACAAAGATGTAAGCAAATTGTGTTTTATACTATTGTATGTTATTATGACATCATAAAGATGTATGTTTTAAAATTATGCCTATTGTAAATGAAGACTATTGTTATAGATACATAGATAGATAAATAGATGGGCTTATTAAGCCTACATTATTTTTGTGTGACTCCAGTTCCTCCCTGACTTCCATCACTCTCTCTCTCTCTGCCTGTCCCGTCTCTTCCTTACCAAAGCTGAGCTTCGACTGACGTAGTCTTTTCATTATATCTGAGTCAGTGTAAAAAGAAAATAATACAATGTTATATCTTCAACGTTTTACTCAAATTGAAATGAAAGAAAAGCATTACAACGTAATCCTTCTGACATTGGATGAACGTAATTAACTTTAGCTCTCTAGCTAGTTTATTCACGCAATTTAAACCAAAGTATAGCCTATAGTAGCAATATAAGTTAGTGTGCTGTTGTCGGACGTCCACAGACTAACGTAGAGCGTTCACACAGGATCTGCTGGTCATATGATGTCCTGATGAACAGGAACACAAGCAGCCCGCTGGACTCAGATCTCTAGATACCTCATCACTCCTTCGCTGCTCCGGTACAAGTCCGAGCTGCGGTGGTTTGTTGATACATGTCGTCTTCTTCTGTTTGCTTTAACAGAGGCTACGTAGTTATGCAGCGCCCCCATCGTCAGTAAATGGAAGTACTACAAAGAACCCCGTTTAGTGCAATTATTTCACAAGTTTTGTAAACACAGCTCGGAAAATATTACCGAGGTCCGGACCTCGGTGACCTCAATGGTAGATACGGCCATGGATAGGAGAATTCAAAAGGACTTAAGAGAAGAGACTGCGGTACTTTAGAGAATCGACTGCACTTTCACTATCCGACGTGCAGTGTTGGGAAAGTTCACTTTCTACATGAACTAGTTCAGTTCACAGTTCACATATTTTAAAATGAACTAGTTCAGTTCATAGTTCATAATTCAAAATTTTGAACTAAAGTTCATGGTTTCAAAAATGAACTAATTTATAGTTCATAGTTCTTTTTTCAATACGTTGCTGCGAGCTATTATTTGTCTCCTGTACGATGTTAATGGGCCATTTCAATTTTTACAATATCCTCAGAGGGCCGTACAAGTTATTGACCTCTGCTTAAAAAACTAAAATCACAGCTCATTCATTTCATTCTGTGCAAAGAAAAAGCAACCTCCTAATCCAGATATCTCACCATGACTCGCGTATGCATGCACGTGCAGGGTGTGGCGTGACCACCTAAACAGAAAGATAATTTATGGACACAAGATGTGTGCAAATGTATTTAGTTTCCTATCCATGTGAACATGGTTTAAGTGGGGGGGACCTAACCTCCTCTAGAGGGGTCCGGGGGGCATGCTCCCCTGGCAAGATGTGTTGCACTTTGAGAGCAACATTAGGAGATCTATGGACACATCTCTCAACACCCAAACACAACTGTAAGCAGATTTTCTTTTAATTTATGGATATTTGACAAATCACTACCCTTTCAAACTGTATTCTTCTTTATTAATAACTGTCTTATAGTATTTTATACCTGTTTACTTTATTCTCTTATTTTTTTTATAACTATAATGATCATATAAAGATGTGCCTTTACCTCACTGGTTGTAGACAAAGCTTCTTATATTCGTTAGCATAGCTAGCTAACCAGATGCTAATGACAACAACACAGTTATTATAGTATGACAGATGAGCAGATCGCCACTGGGCTTTCAACTAAAGACACAGCCACGCAGAAACTGCGGCATGTGTATGGACTTATCGGTACTGTAAATTCTGAAGTGCTGGAGTGGCGTTCTGGTGCTCTCCGTCAGAACTGCACCCCTGTCAGTCGAGACATATACCACGTGATGACACGTTAGGCTCGTGTTGTGTTCAAGGACCCTGACCTTGGCCAGGAAAAACAGGTACTCGCTTGTTTAATTTTTTTGCGGTCTAGATTTCTTTCATTTTTTTATTTTTTGCGTGTGTTTATAAATTACCTCGAGGGCCGTACCAAATTGTCTCGCGGGCCGTATACGGCCGGAGGCCGGAGGTTCCCCACCCCTGCCGTAGAGTCTCACTCTGAGCGAGTGCTGCTGCAGCTGCTCTCGGCTTCGTCCATACTAATTCATTCATTCATTCATTCATTCAATGCTCGCCGGTTCCGCGGTTCCACATTGTTTGTTGTGAGGAGTCTGATATATTTAGTATATTTATATTTTAGTGCGACAGCCAGGGGTGACAGGCGCGTACGCGTCACAGGCAGCTTGCTGTTGCCAGATTGGGTGGTTTTCCGCATTATTTTGAAGCCTGTTTACGGTGTGTTTTAACTGGGTTTTCGGCTGAAAGGCATATGAAATCTGGCACACTTTTGAACGCCGTTATAATACAGTGCTGAGAATGAACGCACGTTTGAACGCCGTTATACAGCGCTGAGAATGAACGCGTTCTCAATTACGTTCATCTAGCGGAAATACAGTACGTTCAGTTCACGTTCGCCCAAAATATGAACGCGTTCATGAACGATCGTTCATTGAACGCGTTCAGGTACATCACTGCCGACGTGTTTATGATGCGCCAGCGGACGTCATGAATGTGCGTCTGCTGCTGTGGGGAAACCATGGAAACTACAGTTTCCTATACAGCGGACTACAACATGGATGTTCAATAAGAACGAGGGACTGCTGTGAACTCATCTGGAGACTCTGCACCGTGCTCTGATGCTGCTGCTTTGCTTTATGAACGTAGACAACAGAGAAACATATTCTTCAGGACCAAAGTTGGAATTGAAATAAAAAAGGAAAGTGAAACTTCTGCTCGTCCCCCTCTCCCTCCGGTCCACATTAATACCAATGATCCCAATACGTATGATTGATTAAAATATAAATCAATACAGATGTATTTATTATAAACGTTAGTCCTTAACATCTATCTCTGTGTATATCACCATTCAAACATCTTTTAGAAGCTGAACAAACCCCACACAGCTCAGTGAAGACTGTGAAATGTTGACTTTATTTGATCATTTCAGTAAAAACTAACGTTCATATTTCTCTCTTTGATTATAATACTGATGAACGTTCAGAACAAAGCACTTTGTAACTTACCACATACGTTTTAAAAAGCTTAATAAGCACTGTAACTTTCATGATATCATTTCTCCGTCATAATCGGTTGTTTCCGTGAACGGCCGACTGTTGAGTGACGGCAAATGCTGCGGCTGCAATGCATTGTGGGGCAGCATTTTCTCCTCTCCTTTCAGTAAGGGAGGTCCAGTGGTTCCGAAGCTAAAGGAGGTTATAAAGGAAGTTTGAAACCTCCTTTCCTTTCATTTTGAGAATTGGAACGGCACTTAACATGGCTGCCACTGAGGGACCTCCGGGTCATTTCACTTGGTTAGGAAGGTTCCTAAGCTAAATGGACTATTGGACTGCAGCCCGAGTACCAGAAAATATACATTTAAAAAAAAAAAAAAAAACTTTTCATTGTTAGGGGGGCCACAGGGGCCCCCTAGAACCGCCCCTAGAACCGCCCCTGGAACGAGCGTGTTCAGTTAGCATATATGCTAACTGAACGTCGAGCATGTCAAGCTAAGAGCTAAGATATATATATATATATTAGTGCTGTCAAAATTATCGCGTTAACGGCGGTAATTAATTTTTTGAATTAATTGCGTTAAAATATTTAACGCATTTAACGCATGTGCAGAATGGCCCGCCCCATACGTGCCACCAGTGGCAGCGCCAGGGTATGGCTGGGGTAGGCTGCACCCATACCAAGAAATGGCTTAGCCCCACCATGAAAAATGATGTTAAAGTAAGCAAAATAAAGTCTGCCAACTCGCGGAGTAACTTGCACAGACAGCAGTTAGTCAGACTGATTTCAGTAGCCACGGTTTTGAAAACTTTTGTCACGTAGTGATCGTCTTCTCAAGAGAACATCTTTGATAACGGCGTGGTGTTGTTGCAGGAAGTCCCGACGGAGAATACTTTTGCTGTAGTTCAGGGCAGAGCCATATCATAGTAATAATATGGCTCTGGTACAGGGGTGCACATAACTGGTACGCAGGTTATGTGGTAATCGAGAGCGTGCTGTCATACTCCATCTCGGGGTGGTATGCAGGATGCTCAGCTGCGGACAAGAAAGCCCTGCAGAGAGTGATCAGGATGGCAGAGAAAACCATCGGCTGCCCCCTGCCCTCTCTGGAACACATCTCCACCTCCCGCTGCCGCAGCAGAGCTAATAAAATCATAAAGGACATCTCTCACCCAGGTCACAGACTGTCCTCTCTCCTGCCTTCTGGGAGGAGAGACAGGAGCTTCAAGTCACGGACAAACAGACTCAAAAACAGCTTCTACCCCTGGGCCGTCAGGCTGCTCAACCACCACACATAATAATAACTGTAACCATTCTCACACATACACACACTTTTAATGCACTTTATATACTATTTTTTGATGTCAATATTTTTAACTATTTATTCCCCCGTATGATTGTATGTCCTATTGCTGTGTTTTTTGGTGTTATGTATTTGTTTGTATATTTTTTGCACACCGGGACAGAGTTGCACTCTGCATCTCGTTATACTTTGTGTATAGTGACAATAAAAGGCTTTAACTTTAACTAATCTGAAATGCGTACCGTCACTTGTGTCACAAAGCGCATTTGCGTACCGACGTACTTGTGAAGCTTTTCCAGAAGGCGGTTAGATCACCGGACGACAGAGTCGGTCTCCGTGTGCACAGACAGGCTGCTGTTAACGTCGGTCTGAACAACGGAACTGTGCCAACTGGCTGCGGAGGGAGACTCCCCCCTTCACTGGAGAACTGCGCTAAAACAGCTGATCACAACGTTCACACTCTGTGGTCACGAAGTACTCCACTAGCCCCCCCCCCCCGACTTTCCTGAAGTACTCCCCCGTTGATAGAAATCAACACGTAATGAATTAAGACCCCACGGTTTGATGATTGATAGGTGTGTGGGTTGTCTTTCATTTTGACATGCAGACAAATGTTATAATACACATAGATACTGTATGTTAAATTGATATATCCGCCTTCTTTCATTTATCTTTCCATTCCCAACAATATACATAAATAAATGGCATATTTTGGACATAGTTCGAATGGTGATTAATCTGATTAATTAATTTTTAAGCTGTGATTAATCTGATTAAAAATTGTAATCGTTTGACAGCCCTAATATATATATATGTATTCCATTCCTTTACATTTAATATTTAAAATACAAATTAGCAAAATAAACACAATTACACTGTGCTAAACAGCCAAATGGACAAACAAACGAGAACCTAAATAGTATGTAATTATATCTAAAACCACAATACGTTAATTACCTGTACTCGTGCGCCATATTGTTTGTTGTCTGTTCTCCTCCATGGCCAGGTCGACTATTTTCATTTCCTCGCTCCTCGGTCCTCGTCTCACCGGAAGTTGATTTGTCTGCGCCATCTTGAGTAGCGTCCCATGGCTCTTATTGCTGCCAGAGGAGCAAGGAGCGATAACCGAGGAACCACCAGACCAGAGCCATTTAATAAAAGAGTTACGACATCTCCGTTCACTCCAATGGACCACTTTTTTACAGCAATGGCGGATCGTGGAGCCTCTCAATCGTTCCCCGGAAGTTAGCGCCAAGGCTGGCAGAGCTGTGGAGTTGCTGCATAATAGACCGTTCGTGACGGACTTTTAAAGGTAAGAAGAAGTTTAAAGATGTATATTGCGGATATTATCAGTACATCTGATTCAAATGAACATGTGTATTAAAGGATGTCAGTGGATTATCCCTAAATTAGTAGATTTAGGGAACGTTTACAGATAACAGATTAAGCTAGCATACCGAAGCAAGTTAGCAACACACGTTGAACAGCCTTTTAATTGTAAATTCCGTTCTCTTAATGTCATTTCGTCCAACATGTTGAATTAGAGAAGAGGGGCTTCTAAGCGGGATTGTATGCGGGGGTGGAGGGAGTTAAATATTAGATCAATATAACTTTGGTGCGTGTAAGAGTGAGTGTTTTTAGCAGAGCCATATTGTGTCCTTGTGATTCTGTTGATTATTACCTGTCTGTATAATGTTGCAGCCCAGCTGATTCTGGATTGATGGCAAAGGGAGAGGGACTTAAGTGAGAGTGAAAATACAAGGTACGTTTAATACTACTGTTTTATATAAGTAAACACGTTATCTCCCCAAGGCAATAGGTGTGCTATATAGGTGTGTATAACCCTTTCTCCTGTCTGTTACTCCCTCTCTCAGCACAAGAACCAGAGGGGGATTCAATGGAGCCTGAATACCTGCACTGAGACCCTCACCCGCACCCTGAGTCTCAACTCTGTGTTTTTCAAGCCTTTCCCTGTTTTTTTGTATTAAACACAACCTGATCTCACCAGAATGCGTGACTCCACCACGACTCCTTAACACCACAATGCGTGGTGGAGTCACGAACTTTGTTACATTTGCGTGTCGGCACCACGCAAACAACCCCAATGTAAAGTGAATGAGGCTCCTTTGTCGTGGTGCACACACGCATTTCTACAACGTGCATTGTGTGTAATGCAACTGTTAATTTTATTACATTAGTTTGTTTTTAAGGAAGGCCAGAGCTTCAGCTGTGTCAAATAGATTGTTCCCTTTAGTTAACGTTATTTAAAAGATAATGATCATGTCTTGTATTACGAGCATCCATTCCCATTGGATAACGGAGAATTTTACACCCGGAAGTAAGTAGCCTATTCTCCTTACTGTCGATTGATTTTACAGTGATATCTGCACTACTCATCGACTAAAAAACACCAAATTGTCCTTGTTAATTACACAACATTGATTGGTTTGAATTGTGTGCAATGCTTTTGTATTTTCCCCCTTCAATTCGGAGAAACAAATATATTTTCGGGGTTTTTGGACGGCAGAAGACACTACACTACCCAGAATCCTCAGCTATCGTTTGGGACTACACCATGAACCCCGTGATCAGTCCTCAAGCTCTGTGATTGGTTGACCTCCAACTGCATTCCATATGAAAAAAAAGGTTTCGTAAAAGAGAAAATCACACTTTATTCAGCAGTGCTTGCTTTACTCTTTGAAAGTCACCACATGAATGCATTGTAATAAATGGTTTGGCTGCATTAAATATTACACATCTGTCGTAGTTCTTTATTTATCTACAGAGATCGGGCATCAGAATACACCGGAAACTATTCTTTTACCGTTCTGTTTTAATTTCACAATAAAGTTAGTAGTAATATTTTGTTTTGATATTATTGTTTAGACGACTGGGTCATGTTAAGACCATCTTTTGGTTGCTATGGGTTTTTCCATCGCTTTTGTGTTACAAATATCAAAACAATAACAAAATAATATTCGTCGTAAACTAAACCGGAAACAGCAGTATATTTTATTTTGTTAACACTGTAAACTTGACAGCCTTTTAACCCAAACCACCTACTGGCTAAAGCACGTTATTACACGTTTAGAGTAATTGCAATGCAGGAAGATTGTGTTGCTTTTTAATGACTGTTTAAAATGCCTTTTTCTTAATGTCTTTCATTTTTGTAACGCACTTTTGAATGTGTTATATTTTATGAAAACATTCAAATATTAAGAGTACATACAAAATAGTGGGAAAGTAGAAGGTCAATTATATAAATATAGAATAGAAAATATCAAGAAGATACTCAAATGATATCTAGAGTAAAACAGTTTAGTGCCTGATAGGAGGATGTGCTAACTAATAAGGCTTTAATTAAAGAAATGTGCAGAGTACGACAGTGTAATGGTGGAAGTATACACACACATTGATAGATGTCTTGTAATGCACTGTTGATGAACCTGTGACCCAAGTTTTTCATTCATTGCATAACTACGCTATTGTGTATATGATATGTCAATAAACCTTAGACAATCTTGAAATCTTGAAAGGGATGTGCAAAATAGCAATTATATACAGTCTTTAATGAACTATTAGAGAATAACGAGTAATGAATATGCTTTTTAAACGGATCTGCAGATAAATATTTAGTCTTCTCAAGCAACCAACTATCAAATATCTCGCCTGATTGTTGGCACTTGACAATCACCTTCACTGAATTTCATTCAGGTGTAACTAAAGTCTGATTTAAGGGTTGTTTATATTTCACATCATTAATCCAAATCTGTAAAGTAACTAAAATAAATGTAGTGGAGTAAAAATACCAGGTTAACCTTAAAGAAAGCCCTCAGGATTATAAAAGACCACCATCACCCCAGCCACAAACGGTTCTGTCTGATACAGTCTGGCAGGCGGTACCACAGCATCCGGACTAAACCCACCAGACACAGAGACAGCTTCATCCCACAGGCCAGAAGACTATTAAACACCTGAACTTAGAAATAACATTCATCTGGCTGCTACTTAGAAATTATTTATCTAATATATCATATTCCAATCACTTGTATATAGACTCTTATTGCACTATTTCACTATTTTTTCTGTGCATCTGTTTTATTGCGTAGCACTGTTGGAGGAGCCTGTGACCTAAGGGGGGGGGGGGGGGGGTAGGACACGTTCGATTCCTGTTTTGAATAGTGTGCCGTCGATGGGTTTCATTCCATTTCAAAGTCCTTTTGGACGCTCTGTGTAAACGTCGCGCATCCAATCACAGAGGTTGAGGACTGATCACGGGGTTTGTCAAGATAAGCACATGGTGTAGTCCCAAACGATAGCTGAGGATTCTGGGTAGTGTAGTGTCTTCTGCCGTCCTAAAACTCCGAAAACATATTTGTTTCTCCGAATCGAAGGGGGGAAAATACAAAAGCATTGTACACAATTCAAACCAATCAATGTTGTGTAATTAACAAGGACAATTTGGTGTTTTTTAGTCGATGAGTAGTGCAGATATCACTGTAAAATCAATCGACAGTAAGGAGAATAGGCTACTTACTTCCGGGTTGTAAAAATGCTCCGTTATCCAATGGGAATGGACGCTCGTAATACAATACAGGGGACATGATCATTATCTTTTAAATAACGTTAACTGAAGGGAACAATCTAGTTGACACAGCTGAAGCTCTGGCCTTCCTTAAAAACTAACTAATTTAATAAAAATAACAGTTGCATTACACACAATGCACGTTGTAGAAATGCGTGTGTGCACCACGACAAAGGAGCCTCATTCACTTTACATTGGGGTTGTTTGCGTGGTGCCGACACGCAAATGTAACAAAGTTCGTGACTCCACCACGCATTGTGGTGTTAAGGAGTCGTGGTGGAGTCACGCATTCTGGTGAGATCAGGTTGATTAAACAACACATTAAGCTCTCCCAATGGTGTGGTTTTCGTTTTGTGAAAAAGTGCAAATGCAGTGTTTGTATATAAATCACATATTTTGTTGCTGTTGGTCGTGAAATTGCTCCGCTCTGTGTCAGTGGGGAAGCCGTACATTCGTACTCCTTTCTCTGAGCGATTTGAGCATCCCCAGGCAGCACAGAAAACCATGGTGGCGACTAGGAGGCAGCACAGCAAACCATGGTGGCGACTAGGAGGCAGCACAGCAAACCAGGACAACACGGAGGAAAAGGCACCGACAAACTGCATGATATGCTCTTCTATGTTTATTGAATTCCATGTATTTGCAATGGATGTTCCTAAAGCAACACATTTAACATCATCATCATATCCTGTCGGTCACCTGTCCTTTCTGAAAGCCATAAAGACGACATTAGTCATTTAGATAACTTGTGTCCTCAGTTACCAGGGGATTACTGAAACTACCATGCATTTAAGAAAATGGTAGAAATGAATCCAATCTGAATTTTAAAGCATTACTTTAGATCCCCTCCCTCTAAATGTATCAATAAACATTAGGAAGTGATGCTCCTGACTACCATACAAGTTTAAGAAGATAATATTGGTTTGAAAGAATTCAAAGCTATAAATAAACAGCAACAGGCTCTTTAACAAGGCACTGTTAGTAACATGTAAACTAGTTGTTCACACTAATCCTAATATTATCACTTAATATTAGCAAATTCTATTTTATTTTTTAAAACATATTGATGTAAATACATACACATATCGATTTGTTGTATAAATATTGCAAATCAAAACCTTTATTCACTAATAATTACCACACATCGTAGTTCTATCTCCTGTTATCAATGCATTCACATTGCCCGCCATGAGCTTCCGGGGAACGATCCTCGTCTACATGAACCACGTGACGATAACCGTTTTTGGACTTCCGGTGTCGTAACTCTTCTATCTATATGGAGCTGCTTTCGTTTTACATTTTCATTTATTGTCATTTCCATTCAGTCGTTAAGTGCTATTAAAATGTGATTGTGCTGCATATCCACACAAACACACAAAGTGTGCAATGAATGTTCATCTAACTGGGTTTTGAAAGATAACATATCTCTTTTTCTTTTCTCAATTATTTTATTTTTATTGTGCACCAGTGGCGGCTGGTGGAAAATATTTTTGGTGGGGCTGTTGATATAGTGAGTAAAACATTTATTTTTTGGTTGCGTTTCCACTTGGCCTAGTTCCGGCTAGCGGGTCCTAATTCACAGTTTTTCTGGCCCCATAACATCGAGGTTCTAGGGCCAGGAACAACCAGGCTGAGTCGGGCTGAGTATCAGTGTTGGGAAAGTTCACTTTCTACATGAACTAGTTCAGTTCACAGTTCACAAATTTTAAAATGAACTAGTTCAGTTCATAGTTCATAGTTCAAAATGTTGAACTAAAGTTCATGGTTTCAAAAATGAACTAATTTATAGTTCATAGTTATTTTTTCAATACGTTGCTGCGAGCTATTATTTGTCTCCTGTACGATGTTAATGGGCCATTTCAATTTTTACAATATCCTCAGAGGGCCGTACAAGTTATTGACCTCTGCTTAAAAAACTAAAATCACAGCCCATTCATTTCATTCTGTGCAAAGAAAAAGCAACCTCTTAATCCAGATATCTCACCATGACTCGCGTATGCATGCACGTGCACGGTGCGGCGTGACCACCAAAACAGAAATATATGGACACAAGATGTGTGCAAATGTATTTAGTTTCCTATCCATGTGAACATGATTTAAGTGGGGGGGACCTAACCTCCTCTAGGGGGGTCCGGGGGGCATGCTCCCCTGGCAAGATTTGTTGCACTATGAGAGCAACATTAGGAGATCTATGGACACATCTCTCAACACCCAAACACAACTGTAAGCAGATTTTCTTTTAATTTATGGATATTTGACAAATCACTCCCCTTTGAAACTGTATTCTTCTTTATTAATAACTGTCATATAGTATTTTATACCTGTTTACTTTATTCTCTTGTTTTTTTTATAACTATAATGATCATATAAAGATGTGCCTTTACCTCACTGGTTGTAGACAAAGCTTCTTATATTCGTTAGCATAGCTAGCTAACCAGATGCTAATGATAACAACACAGTTATTGACTGTATGCTCAGTGTGACAGATGAGCAGATCGCCACTGGGCTTTCAACTAAAGACACAGCCACGCAGAAACTGCGGCATGTGTATGCAGTGGCGTTTCTATATGTACAAAGGTGGTGGGGCACAAAAAACTCAGAATTCTATATATAAGCTTCTGCAGAGAGGTTCATGGCTGGTGAGGCACTGGCACTGACTCTTCAGGTTTACAAATATATTAGATGAAAATATATTATTTTCAAAAGCTTTTTTTGTCTGATGCTTCAATTACTTTTAAACAGACAGTTCAACAGAAGGATACCCAAAAAAATGTAATTTTATCATTTAAATATTGAATTGTTCTCTCTTAGTAAGATCGCATTTTCAATAAAATTGCAGTCTTACCTTGACTTGAAGATTAAGTCCATTTGCCTATCCTTCTGCCTATCCTTCTGGACATAAGGAGGACTTTTGTAAAAGTCCTCCTTATCTTCTTGTAGTTTCAAAAGTCTATCATAAATCTAATCTAATCAATAGATTTTTGATTCGAAAATGATAAAAGTAGGGTAGACATGTGGATATTATCCGGCTGAACAAAACGTACATTTATCTAACAGCTACGTTTCCCACAGATCTTATTTTGAGCTATTTTCTAAAATCCTATGGAGAAATCTCGTTGCTTTTTTGTGGAGGGAAGCCATGCGCAGCTGACTTCCTGGTTTTAGGACGCCTCACTGCAGCTCTCTCGTCTCCTCTTCACACACCACACTTTTCGCGGCACACGTACTTACAGTGTTACGACTGGAGCACACAAAAACTGATAGGACCCAAATGCACGACTCTAGACAAAAGATGATTCAAAAAAAGGTTTTACTGTGATGATAAAACAAGGTAATCCATTCACAAGGTTCAAAACGATCTGGCACTTGGCACAGGGAACACACAGAATATATACAGAAGCAAGGGACTCCACAGGTGCAAACAATAAGGGCGGGGCAGGTAATCAGGTCCGTGGACAAACAGGCAAGGTAGGAATCGAACTACCTGAAATGAGAAATGACAAAGTAAAACAGGAAATGGCAGACACGGACTTGACAATATAGACTCAGAGAAATAATACTAACAGATCTGACGAGACACAACAGTACCCCCTCCTCTACGGCCGACTCCGGACGGCCCAGAGTCCTGTGGATTAAGTCTGAAAAAGTCCTTTATCAGTTTCTGATCCACAACAAAACTTGCTGGTACCCACGACCGATGTTCTGGACCGTATCCTTTCCAGTCTACAAGGAACTGTCGGCCGCGTCCTCTCTTCCTGACTGCTAGCAGTTTCTTGACGTCATATATCAGACCGCCGTCTAACATCTGGGGGGGAGGAGGAGGCTTGGATGGAGGAACCAAACGACTCTCCCGAACCGGTTTGACTTTGGCAACATGAAAGGTCGGATGGACTCTCAAGGACCTGGGCAGGCGCAGACGAACAGCCACCGGGTTAACAACTTTCGTTATGGGAAACGGACCCACAAACCTCGGAGCCAGCTTCCTGGAGGCCACACACAGGGGCAGATCACAGGGGTTTGTAGGCAGGTGCCGGACGACGATGTCGATCTGCTGTCTTTTTCATGCGAGCAGCACTCTTCAGGAGAACCTGGCGAGCTCCTGCCCAGACTCTGTGACACCGCCTCACCAGGGCATGTGCTGACGGTACAGTCACTTCCTTCTCTACTTCCGGAAACAGAGGAGGTTGGTAACCATAGGCGCAGTGAAAAGGGGAGAGACCCGTGGCAGATGTAGGTTGGGTGTTGTGGGCATACTCCACCCATATCAGCTGCTTGCTCCAAGTTGTGGGATTCTGGGACACCAGACACCGTAAACACGTCTCTAGTTCCTGGTTGATCCTCTCTGATTGACCATTAGCCTGTGGGTGGTAACCAGATGTGAGGCTGGGAGTGGCTCCTATCAGGCTGCAGAACTCCTTCCAAAACTGGGAAACGAACTGCGGCCCACGGTCTGACACCACATCTCGAGGAAATCCATGCAGCCTGAAAACATGAGATAAGAGCGCTTCTGCTGTCTCTTTAGCAGAGGGATATTTGGGCATGGGGATAAAGTGAGTCATTTTGGTAAATCTGTCAACAACAGTGCAAATGGTGGTGTTACCTGCAGAGGGAGGCAGTCCAGTGACAAAATCCAGCGAGATGTCAGACCATGGGCGGCTTGGAATGGACAAAGGTTGCAGTAGACCCATAGGAGACTGGGTCGAGGTCTTATTCCGAGCACAGGTAGTGCAGGCTGCCACATACTCAGTAACCTCCTTCTCCATTTTAGGCCACCAAAACCTTTGCTTTATCATGTACATAGTTCGTCTGATACCTGGATGACATGTTAATACAGATGTGTGAGCCCAGTGAATCACATCAGAACGGACAGATGGGGGAACAAAGAGACGGTTAGGGGGGCCACCACTGGGTACGCTTTTTCCCTCTAAAGCTTGATTTACCTTAGCCTCAATTGGCCATGTCACCCCTCCTATCACCTGAGTGGGCGGTAAAATGGACTCTGTCTCCTTGGAAAGAGCCTCTGGGTCAAAAAGCCTGGATAACGCGTCTGGTTTGGCGTTCTGTGAGCCAGGACGGTAGGAGAGAGTGAAGTTAAACCTATTGAAAAATAAGGTCCATCGTGCCTGTCTGGAGTTTAACCTCTTAGCCTTGCGTATGTACTCCAAATTTTTGTGGTCTGTCCACACAATAAATGGCTGTTTTGCCCCTTCTAGCCAGTGCCTCCACTCATCCAGTGCTACCTTCACGGCTAATAACTCTCTATTGCCTACATCATAGTTCCGTTCAGCCGCAGTCAACTTACGGGAAAGGTAGGCACATGGATGGAGCTTACTGTCTTTCTCTGCCCTCTGTGAGAGGACCGCCCCGATGCCCTCGTTGGAGGCATCCACCTCCACCGTGAACTGCCGTTGGGAATCCGGGATGGTAAGTATTGGAGCTGTAGTGAAAACTTTTTTCAACTTCTGGAAGGCCTGGTCTGCCTGTGGGGTCCACACAAACTGAACAGAAGGAGAGGTGAGTACATGCATAGGAGCGGCAATAGAACTAAAATTCCTAACAAACTTCCTGTAGAAGTTAGCAAATCCAAGGAATTGTTGGACTTTTTTCCTGGAAGAGGGTGTGGGCCATTCAGCCACAGCGCTCACTTTAGCAGGATCCATCATTATCTGGTCAGGACCCAGGATGAAACCCAGAAATGAAGTGGAACTGACGTGGAACTCACATTTTTCAGCCTTAACATAAAGTTGATTGTCCAACAACTTTCTTAATACCTGACGAACATGCGAAACGTGTGAACCTTCATCACGGGAAAAAATCAGGATATCATCAAGATAGACAAAAACAAAATGATTCAAAAATTCCCTTAACACATCATTTATGAGAGCCTGAAAAACGGCAGGTGCATTTGTTAGACCAAAAGGCATTACCAGATACTCATAATGTCCGCTTGGAGTGTTGAAACCAGTCTTCCACTCGTCCCCCTCCCGTATCCTCACCAAGTGGTAAGCGTTACGCAGGTCAAGTTTTGAAAAAACTCTAGCTCCTTTCAACAGTTCAAACGCTGAGGTCATAAGCGGGAGGGGGGTACCTGTTCTTGATGGTTATGTCGTTTAGGGGGCTGTAGTCGATGCAAGGTCTTAGGGATCCATCTTTCTTCTCAACGAAGAAAAAAACCAGCTCCGGCGGGAGATGACGAGGGACGGATAAGACCCGTTTTGAGAGAGCCGTCTATGTACTCTCTCATAGACTCTCTCTCTGGAGCTGAGAGAGAGTACAGTCTTCCCTTGGGCAAGGGGGACCCAGGCAGGAGATCGATGGCGCAGTCATAGGTGCGATGAGGAGGAAGGGATGTCGCTTTAGTTTTATTGAACACCTCCTTGAGATCTCGGTAGCAGCTGGGTACGTTCGAAAGGTCAGGGAAGTCTGAGTCTTGATTATCTTCATGTTCCCTGTCATTGTCTATAATGGGCTCTCTGACAATTTCAGCAGTCTTGTCCCTGAAACACGAATGAGAGCATTCGCTTCCCCACCCCAAAACCTTACCAGTCCGCCAATCAATGTGAGGGTTATGTTTGCACAACCAGGGATAGCCCAGAATTACTGCATGCTGTGCAGAATTAAACAGATGAAAAGTCATATACTCTGAGTGTTCATGATCAATGGTTATTTTAAGAGGCATGGTTCTATGAGTCACTTTGCACATGAGAGTACCGTCCAGAGCGCTAGCTTCAAGTGTCTGAGTCAATGGCACGGAGGCAATTTTCAAACGTTTAGCTAACCCCCAGTCCATAAGATTAGCATCAGCCCCTGAATCTACAAGTACTTTCAAAGCTATGCTGTGCTCATTATTACTAACCTCAACCTGGGTCATGGATCGTGAAGGGAAATCTGCGCTTGTCAATCGGCTCACCAGCACCCTCCGTCTTACTGGTAAGCCCCGTCTTTTAACGGGCAGGCTCCCAGGAAATGTCCCTGCTTCCCACAGTAGAAACATAAACGCTCCCGGAGGCGCCGCTGCTTTTCCTCTGGAGACAGCCTGGCCCTTCCGAGCTGCATGGGTTCCTCTTCTGTGTTCCTCGAAGCAGGTTTCACGGTAGTAGAGGAATTGTGGGTCCGAAATCCGGGTCGTAGTGGAGATCGTGCAGGAGGTGGCGCTTTCCTGGCTTTCTCCCTCCGTCGCTCTTGCAGCCTAGTGTCTGTGCGTATAGCCAAGGCGATCATACTGTCCAAATCCGGCGGAAGATCAAGAGGAACAAGAAGATCCCGCACAGAGTCACTGAGTCCGCTCAAAAACATATCGTATAGTGCGTCTTCATTCCAACCACTGTCCGTGGCCAAAGTACGAAAATCAATGGCGTAGTCAGACACACTCTGATTCTGCTGGGAGATCTGTGTCAGGGCTCTGGCAGCTTCTCTCCCCGGTGTGGTTCGGTCAAAGATCTTTTTTATAGTCTCAGTGAATAGTTGGAGAGATTTACACACCGGAGACTCCCGTGCCCACTCCGCCGTAGCCCAGGCTTCCGCTCTTCCCGTGAGGTGGGACACAACAAACGCCACCTTGGCTAGATCACTGGGGAAAGCAGCAGGCTGGCAGGTAAAATGTAGGTCACACTGCGTTAGGAATGGACTGCAGTTACCGGACTCGCCCGAAAACTTCGCTGGAGGAGCAAGACGAATCATGAAAGCTGGCATGGAAAAAACAGCTGTAGGCTCTGGGGCTGGGGCAGCCACGTTGGAAGGAGCGGCAGGCACACTATCCAACCGTGTGAGTACATTATGGAGCTGTTCAGCCAGGTGATTAATTTGTGTTGTAACTACGCCACGAAACTCACTCTGGCTGCTAGTCAGGGTCATTACTCCCTGGTTTATGTCCTTCATTTCTTCCTCCTGCTGCCGCAGACGTTGAGCCTGAGAGCAGAGCGCTGCCCTCAGGGTTTGAGAGTCGGCTGAGTCCATTTGTTGGCCAGATCGTAATGTTACGACTGGAGCACACAAAAACTGATAGGACCCAAATGCACGACTCTAGACAAAAGATGATTCAAAAAAAGGTTTTACTGTGATGATAAAACAAGGTAATCCATTCACAAGGTTCAAAACGATCTGGCACTTGGCACAGGGAACACACAGAATATATACAGAAGCAAGGGACTCCACAGGTGCAAACAATAAGGGCGGGGCAGGTAATCAGGTCCGTGGACAAACAGGCAAGGTAGGAATCGAACTACCTGAAATGAGAAATGACAAAGTAAAACAGGAAATGGCAGACACGGACTTGACAATATAGACTCACAGAGAAATAATACTAACAGATCTGACGAGACACAACATACAGCCAATCAGCTCTGAATTATGTGAGATGACGTATGGTGGGGATGGCAGCACTTTGCCCCTATGGTCATTATTTTTTGCCACACACATTAAATAGGAAAATACTCTGAGCATGCGCAGTGTAGTTTTTGCAGTCACCGTTCACTTAGACAGTCAGAGGGAGGGGCAGGATCAGGTTTTGTCCCACATGGCTCTAAACAGCTCAATAGGCACACACTGTAGACACTAATTAGAAGAACACAGACTAAAACAGCAATGTACAGACGAATCAGATGATTAAACATGATCTTAAAATATATTTTATATATTTTTTAATCTATTTTTTGCATTTTGTTGTAATCATTATTTTAATACTTTCTGCTGACACTAGGTGGGGCTGTGCCCCACCTGCCCCTAATGACCAGTCGCCACTGTGTGTATGGACTTACGGACGTACTGCAATTTCTGAAGTGCTGGAGTGGCGTTCTGGTGCTCTCCGTCAGAACATGCACCCCTGTCAGTCGAGACATACCACGTGATGACACGTTAGGCTCGTGTTGTGTTCAAGGACCCTGACCTTGGCCAGGAAAAACAGGCACTAGCTTGTTTAATTTTTTTGCGGTCTAGATTTCTTTCATTTTTTTATTTGTTGCGTGTGTTTATAAATTACCTCGAGGGCCGTACCAAATTGTCTCGCGGGCTGTATACGGACGGAGGCCGGAGGTTCCCCACTACTGCCGTAGAGTCTCACTCTGAGCGAGTGCTGCTGCAGCTGCTCTCGGCTTCATCCATACTAATTAATTAATTCATTCAATGCTCGCCGGTTCCGCGGTTCCACATTGTTTGTTGTGAGGAGTCTGATATATTTAGTATATTTATATTTTAGTGCGACAGCCAGGGGTGACAGGCGCGTACGCGTCACAGGCAGCTTGCTGTTGCCAGATTGGGTGGTTTTCCGCATTATTTTGAAGCCTGTTTACGGTGTGTTTTAACTAGGTTTTCGGCTGAAAGGCATATGAAATCTGGCACACTTTTGAACGCCGTTATAATACAGTGCTGAGAATGAACGCACTTTTGAACGCCGCTATACAGCGCTGAGAATGAACGCGTTCTCAATTACGTTCATCTAGCGGAAATACAGTACGTTCAGTTCACGTTCGCCCAAAATATGAACGCGTTCATGAACGATCGTTCATTGAACGCGTTCAGGTACATCACTGCTGAGTATGCTAAACTAGAGAGAGAATCGCTGGCAAGGGGGCTACAACTACAACAAGATGAACATATTTGACCGTGATTTAATTCTAATACACGTTTCAAAATGATGCCAAAGTAACAACATACTGATACCGGTTAGTAAAAACCATGAATTAATGCTTTGACAAGTCTGCAGACAGACGGCAAGCGAAAAACCTTTTAAAAAGCGTATTTTCTGAATGGAGATTGGCTAAGCTAACGTTATATATGCTCCGACCGTCCACACTCATAACAACGGCCTACAGACATAAATAAAGCAGCGACTATATTCTCCATGACACAGACAGTCTGTGGTTTGTACTTGTTTAACTTTTGTCTAGTTTCTGAACAGATCGTATCTGTCCCCGGCTGTTTGAAGAGCAAGCATGGGAAACAAGACTCCACCTGCACACAAAGCCATTCTCATCCAACTACTGCGTCACCTTGGTCACTCACGACGAGCAGAGATAGGGTGGTTACTAAAAAAAAGTAATATATTACACTACTTCGTTACTCTCTACATAAAGTAACTCGTTACTTTACTCCTTACTTTACTCGCAGGGCCGGCCCGCCCCTCACTGCAGGCAGATCACGCAGACTGCTAAAGTTTCAAATGTTCTCTTTAGTTCAGTTTCCATTGTCGCATAAGACTGATCCAGATCCTGAATGTTTTCCTATCTGACCGTGGCTGTCCTCTGTCTCCTGCTATCTGACCATGGCTGTCCTCTGTCTCCTGCTATCTGACCGTGGCTGTCCTCTGTCTCCTGCTATCTGACCGTGGCTGTCCTCTGTCTCCTGCTATCTGACCGTGGCTGTCCTCTGTCTCCTGCTATCTGACCGTGGCTGTCCTCTGTCTCCTGCTATCTGACCATGGCTGTCCTCTGTCTCCTGCTATCTGACCATGGCTGTCCTCTGTCTCCTGCTATCTGACCGTGGCTGTCCTCTGTCTCCTGCTATCTGACCGTGGCTGTCCTCTGTCTCTTGCTATCTGGCCATGGCTGTCCTCTGTCTCCTGCTATCTGACCGTGGCTGTCCTCTGTCTCCTGCTATCTGACCGTGGCTGTCCTCTGTCTCCTGCTATCTGACCGTGGCTGTCCTCTGTCTCCTGCTATCTGACCGTGGCTGTCCTCTGTCTCCTGCTATCTGACCATGGCTGTCCTCTGTCTCCTGCTATCTGACCGTGGCTGTCCTCTGTCTCCTGCTATCTGTATATTTTGCGCAGTCTATCTCTGCTCACGCTGTTGCGTCGGCGTGTTTTCCTGCGTGTTGGCCATGTGTTGCACTGGAACCAGACACCGCAAAGACTTCAGCCGAGCACGTACTAACTGCGCATGCGTGAGTGGCAATAACTCTCCTTACCAGCAGGCGGCGATGGTGTGTATTCGTCATTCAAAACAGGCAACAACCGGAAAACAGAGAAGAAGAACAGACTACGTGATATAAACAAACAACAAATAGCTGTGTGTTAGCTTCACCTTAGCACGTGTTCTTTGCAGGTGTTTGTTGAGGTTTGATTATGACTGATTTTAGTAAGTAACGAAATAACGCGTGTCGGGGCAATATTAGTAACTGTAGTGTGATTACTGGATTATAAAAGTAGCGCGTTACACTACTCCGTTACCGACAAAAGTAATATTGTTACACCCAACTCTGCTAACGAGTCTAAAAAACAACTCACGTCAACGCACATAAGCTACGTGGGCGCCAACGTGAGCTTCCTCGTGACCAAAATATTTGACGGCGCTGATTGACTGAAATTATGTTTCGGCGGCACAGTTTACTATTGAGACTTTTGCAACGTGCTGGTTGCTGCTGTTTGGCTCGGGGGCTCTGCCCGGTAATGATAAACTAATGCCACGGGCAAGGCCAGGCAGGAAACAGGTGACTTATCAGTAACTTTAGACATCGTAACACAATTTTAAACGAGATTTTATTGTAGATTATACATTTTACTGATACCAATTGTATGATATCTACCTTGTTCATTAAAAATAAAAATATAAAATATATATAGCTTTTTATTTTATTTTTTTATTTTATTTATTTTTTTGTATGTGGGAAGAGGTGGGGCGGCGCCCCTAGCGCCCCTATGGGTCGGCCCCCACTGTTGTGCACTCTAATCAATATTAATCAAACTAGTGTTCGTTTATACATTTTAAGAATGGCGTTTATCTTTTTTGGGAGTGAGTTCTTATTTTATGTATTTGGGTCTACAAAATGTTTGTGTCAGTAAATGTGTGCTAACAGAGGCGGGGGTGTTTATGAAAACAACGGGGACAGAGCTGCTGTCAGACGAACAGCTGTGCAGCGTCATCACAAACGGACGTCGCTTCACGTGACGCTCTGGAGGAAAGGACGTCCCATTGCTCTTAGAACTCATTTCCCTGCTTCTCGTGGTTTCCTTGCATCTCTCCATGCTTCCCTGGTGGGAGGGACTAGACTGTAGTGGAACATTTCACGTCATATCTCTGAGCTTCCTGCCGCGCTTTCAGATGTGCCATACTCACTCTGGGCAGCTCACAGATATGACGTAGGGTTAATGTCCACGTTCACGTACCGTACTCATTGAAACGTGAAGCTGTTGATGGCCAGTGTTTACCTCTCTGCTTAAACAAGGGGTCATTATTCCGTGTAACGATTCCAGTGTTTCCTGTCAAAAAGATCAGAGACAAACCTCCTGACGAGTGGAGATTTGTCCAGGATTTACGATGTAAATGCAGCTGTGCATGCACGCTCGTCCGGAATTCTTATCTGATTACTCCAAAAGTTCCAGCCTCTGCAACATATTTACTGCCATAGATGTCTCAAATGCATTTTTCAGTGTTCCGGTACACAAAGACAGTCAATTTTTGTTCACATTTGAATATAATGGTAAACCTTACACATTCACACGTTTGTGTTAAGGCTAAATGTTAAAAAAGTCACTAAGCAACAGATGATGTCATTCTTGCGTATGTGTTCATAACACACGGCTGTTGTTATGCTTGCTGTGACGTTACATTAGTCCGTTCTCTGCTTGTAATTATGCCGTTACAAGCTTCAAAGTTGTATTTATCATCTGAATTTGCCGAAACAAGTTTAATATTCTGAAAGCCAATACTTTGAAGATGTATAAGTGAGGTGTCTTGAGTAGTCAAAATTACCTACAAATCATTGTACACACGTGTACATATTATTCTATTTTTATGCAGCTCTGTGTGATTTTGTAGCTACAATTCAGACTAATACACTACCAGAAGTGGAATAAGTACTCAGATATTGTAGTGAAATTAGAAGTACTCAGATATTGTACTTGAGTAAAGGAATAAGTACTCAGATCTTGTACTTGAGTAAAAGTAGAAATACCAGAGTGTTATAGTAACAGTCCTGCATTCAAAATGTTCTTCAAGTAAAAGTAGAAAAGTATTATAAAAATATAGTGAAAGTAAAGACAGTAAAAGTAGTCGTTGTGCAGATTGGTCCATTTCAGAATAATATATGATGTGTTTTATAATGATTGATCATGAAAGTGTTCTCAAAGCTGGTAAAGGTGCAGCTAGTCTGAAGTACTTTGTAGACTGCAGGGTAGCTGGTGGATTTACTCCAGGTGGAACTAAAGTCTGATTCAACACTTGATTATATTTCACATCATTCATCCACATCTGTGAAGTAACTAAAGGTATTACATACATGTAGTGAAGGAAAAGTACACCATGTACCTCTGACTTATGTTCACTTCCAACCTAAAAGTACCTAAAAAATAGTAATCAATAATGTATTGAAAAGTTATTTGCTGATTGGTTTTTATATCGGCTCAGCCAGGTTATATGGGAGGCCCAGTCTACGTACACTCTAACAACAAATGCCTTGGCTTAACAAAGAAAATCAAGGCAATAGGTTGCATCGATGGTTATTGAGTTAAGACAACTTCTATTGAAATGTTGTTAAAGCAACAAAGTTATTTGGGTTAGGGGAGAAGGCTTTTCCTCTGCAATCAGAGGTGTTTTCAATTACCACTCACTTAATAATTGGTAGCATAAACACAAGTTTTTAAGTTGATTACTCCAAAGTTCCAACTTGTTTTACCGTATTATTTAAATATAATCTTAAATTGTATGTACTTAATTACCACATGTTGAACATGAACACATGTTTTTAAGTTGACAACTATTTATAAATTAAGTTGCTCCAAATAATATTGTATTCAATAGGGTTTTTCTCTTAGCTTTTTCATGTTTTTGCCTTTAAAGAAAGAAATTAATTGATTCCACAACAAAAATATTAGGCAATTCATTTTTTATTTTTTTATTTTTTTTGAACTGCAGGTGTTTATTTCAACACATGATGTTTCAAAAGGAGAGACTTCATTTAGTTTGAATATTGCCTGAAGACGGTTGACGTACTTTCCATGGTGTGCACCTAGACCGGACTTAAAGACAGACAGGTTTTTATTGTTTGGACTTAAAAGACGTTCCTCTGACCAACGCTGACCTCATTTTGTATGTTGATGGGTCTGCCTCTCGCGACCAAGGGGGCACTAATTTTTTTTTTTTTGTTGTTTGTTTTTTTTCCTGTTGTTTCAGATTCTGCTGTACTCCGTTCTGGACCGCTTCCATGCCACCTCTCAGCACAGGCAGCAGAGCTCATCGCACTAACTGAAGCCTGCACGTTTGCAGAAGGCAAAACCGTGACTATTTACACTGACTCACGATATGCTTTCGGGGTAGTACACGATTTTGGGGCTATTTGGAAGTGTAGACAATTTCTTAAATCTGATGGCAAACCAGTACTTAACCATGTACTGGTTGCAGGCTTACTAGACGCCATTCTGCTCCCATCTGAGGTTGCAGTCTGTAAATGTGCCGCACACGCAAGCAGTACAGACCCAGTTTCCCTAGGAAATGCGTCTGCTGACTCAGCCGCAAAGGCCTGATTCCTCTCGCACCTCACGCACACTCATTTGTTAAAATCCCTGTCTCCTCCTTTACTGACAAAATGTCATCACTGACTTCCATGCAGCAGCTAGCTACGCCAGTTGAGAAGGCTCAATGGAAGGCTGCTGGGGCTGTTTTTGACCTAAAATCCAGCATCTGGGTTGGCCCAAAGACATTTTTTCCCTCATTTCGCTAAGTTGACACATGGGTGGGATCATGTGTCAAAAGGGGGGATGTTAGAGTCTATAAATCAGGAGTGGTTCACAAGGGGATTCACAGTAACAGCTCAAAAGCACTGTGAAGCATGCTAATCTGCATTATGCATTATGCAAAATTACAAACTAGCAAAATGCTGTGCAGACACAGGTCTGTCATGGACACAAGCTCTGCCCATTGTGCTGATGTACATGAGGATGCGGAAAAGAACACGGAGTCAACTCAGCCCATTTGAAATCCTTTTTGGGGCACCTCCACAGATTGGACTCAAGGCTCCAGGATTTCCTCTTCCCTCCACAACTTTGTGTGAGGATGCTATGTTGTCATATTGTGTTAACCTATCATCCACTTTAGCAGACATCCGACGTCAGGTAGCCGCAGCCTTGCCTACCCCTGCCACTGGTCCGCTTCACCTCCTTCAACCGGGCGACTTCGTGCTGGTCAAGGATTTCCGGAGAAAGAGCTGGAAATCCAATCGTTGGCAAGGTCCCTACCAGGTGCTTCTCGTCACCCAGACAGCGGTCAAGGTCGCCGAGAGAGCTACATGGGTCCACGCCAGCCACTGCAAGGTCGTGGTCACAGGAAAGGAGAAACGATAGAAACAGATGACAACAAGTGACATATCCAAGTCACCAACAGATGACAACAAGTGACATGTCCAAGTCACCAACAGATGACAACAAGTGACGTGTCCAAGTCACCAACAGATGACAACAAGTGACGTGTCCGAGTCACCAACAGATGACAGCAAGTGACGTGTCCTAGTCACCACCAGCACCACACTTGCACTACATACACCAAAACACACTACACACAAGGTGTCACGAGCGAGTGCCAGCTGAGCGGTTCCATATGCTCTCTGGTTCCTCGTTTGTGTTATCAGTGTGCGAAGTCTGACGGTCCGGGTCACGAAATCAACCGAGAGAATACACTCACACACCCGATGGAACATTTCCCCCTCGTGATGAGGGCTCGCCTGGAGAGACGACAACGCAACCGTGAGCAATGTGAATGCTACTGGAGAGCCTGGACAATCATAAAATGGTTCCTCTGCATACTTGCCATGATAGTTGTGTTAGGACTAGTCCTATATTTTATGTATCCAGGGTCAGCATACAGCATGTCAGCCAAAATCGAGGTATCTAAGAGGTTCAGGGGGAAAGCAGGGCGAACCACATGGGTCGAGGGGCTGGTCGAGACAGGGATTGGTAACATTACTCTAAGGGATGGGGAAGATAGCACAGTGCAGTTAGACCCGTGCAACTACATGCATTGCCCCGACCCTAAGAAACTGGGGGGGGGCAGACGCCTACATTTGCTATGTCGAGAGTGACAGTCACACCGCCACTCACTGCTCGGGGGGCTGGACTTTTGTTTTATGGACCACCGCGCACACCGATTGGGGTTATACCTTATGGGACGACAAAACAAACATCAAAGGGAGATTGTCTATCTCCAAGGTCAATTCATCGAGCCCCGTCATCCTGTTGCAACTACAGGCTGCCCAGATATCAGACAAGGGTTATTTTGTTGTCTGTATGTATGTATCCGGCGCCGACCCGTGTGGCACATTTTACATAGACATCGCGCCCAAAACTCAGACCCCGGAAAAGCGTAAGCAACCTTTGACGCCACTGTTGACATCCATAGGTACATCTACATTTAATCTATACATAGGCGACCATAGCAACATTGATGTGGGTCAGACCAGTAATGGGATCACCGGTAACGTCTGGTGGCACACTCTGAGATCATTCTTGCAGGCCGCAGGACAAAATGGGTCATGTTATGCATGCACTCTTTTCCCCCAGGACTCATCAATGTCCGTGCCAGTTCGTCCGCGCTCTCTGTCCGCAGGTTGAACACCTCTGCGCGTTTATGGCTCTGACAAAGCCCATCAAGGATGAAGACAGCGTAACCGGGTGGCGTTATGCTAGGCAGCTTCCCCCACCATGCAGCAATCGATCTGACTCCTCTTTGCGTGCATCCACGCTTGACACCACATACGCAAAGTACCAACCCGTCAGCCATGTGCACCCTAGTCATTTGAGAGGGATGAAACACAACCTCTGCATCCAGAGAGTTTACCACAAAACGTCTCTTACACCACATTATTTTTTCCTAGGCACTACTACTGGTTGTACTCGCATCCTACGGAACACATGCGGTGACGGTGCTCACAAAATCTCGTATTGTCACATATCTGGTGCCCCTGGAAGAATCCTTTCTAACGTAGCATTCCCTGATGTTAAACATATTTCCCTCCAACTGGCGTGGCCCAGTGATTCTGGGTTTAGCGCGCCAGAAGATTACGTTTGGTTGTGCGGCAACAAGCTCTATCAAGTTCTGGCTCCCCTTTGGATAGGGACATGCACTCTAGTGGATTTGAATCCAGCAGTCACTGTACTCACGTCCTTAATGCACACGACACATCATTACCCAGAGTTCCAACACCCCGACCACCACAAGGTAAAAAGAGATATGACGTCCGCTGGAGCTAAATTCATGGGTGGCCTGTTCCCATGGTGGGGTACAGTAAACAATGCCCATAAAATAGATACCTTACACGTCCGGCTAGAGAATCTGACTTATGAGACGACTCAAGGCTTCCAGGCATTGCCCCCATTCATAATAGCCTCTAGGAACATGCTCATGCAGCATCAATTCGCTCTTGACCTTTTGTTCGCCTCAAAGGGTGTCATGTGATCGGTGACTCCTGTTGCACTTACATTCCCGACGCCACCAAGAACATCACTGACACCGTGCTGCATCTTAACAACCTGTTAGCTGACATGAAAGCTGATGACATATCCAACGCAGGGGCCTGGGACTGGTGGGCCTGGCTTACATCAGGCGGGTGGAAAGCATGGCTGGCTAGTATAGTTACACCCCTGGCGATCATTTTTGGCCTATTAATCAGTTGTACCTGTTTGATTATCCCAATACTGAAGAAGTGCGTTTCCAGCATGGTGTCCTCAGCTTTCGTTCAGTATACTACTATTCCATTACAAGACAATCCTTTGCGCCACAGTGAGATAGATCAGCTAGAATCAGAAGAGTCTGATTCCGATTCATCAATATAATCATGTGTGTATCTCCTCTCTTATGCTTACATTATATTGGAGTCTGTCCTCCACAAAAACAGCCAGTTTTCTATGATATATTTGTGATGTGTTTACTTAAACCAGCGATGGAGGGTATTCATTGATGTGTTATATCTGTCTATCCTATCATTTGTTTTTTTCTATTGATCAAGTATGATCAAAAGGGGGGAATGTAGTGGAACATTTCATTATTATCATTCTTATTATTATCCTTATTATGTCTTTCATATGTTTAAACCAAATGCTTCTTATTTCCTCTTGTTGTGCTTTTACCATTATTATTCTATTATATTCTCTTATGAGTTTCCCAGTCTCTGCAAGGCCACAGCTGTTTCAGCAGACTGGGAGACTCATACACAGTCAGACAAAGTTCCGTTATGCTATCTGCAAGGCCAAACGGTGTCTCATCAACAATCTGACTGTGTGAACCCAGATTGTTCTCTTTCCCACTCCTTTTTCTATATAACCTTTGCTTTTCCATTGTTCTGCGCACTCTCGGGCAGACTTTCCATACTCTGCCCGACCGGTGACAATATATTATTATGTGGTGTATTTGAAGCTTCAAATAAATAACCAAAAGACAGCTTTGCTTGATTCACCATTTATTTGTTTTATCATTTGACTTGTACTCTCCAGAGCCGTGTTTGGGAGCCAGATTTCCATAACAAAACGCAGGGAAACGACGCAAGTGAGGGACGCAAGGATTTAATTTAACCGACCTGAGACGGGGCCCATGTCTCCTTAAATATCCTGCGTCAGCGTCTCACGTGTTGGGCGTGCTCTCTTCTGACCATATTTGGAAGTACAACTTCCTACAACTTCCTACAGGTTCAACCTCCACTGGCCGCGGCCGCAGCTGGACCCTTCTCGCTGCTTCCCCTCCTCTCTCCTCGACTCCCCTCCTTAGTCCTCCGCTTGCATCTCCTGTGGGCGGGACTAAGTCTCGAGGATAGGAGTCGAGGATAGGAGTCGAGGAGGGGAAATTTGAGTATTGAGAAACCTCTTATGTGTATTATTTTGTCATTAACCTTTTTCGGACCACTTATTTATTTATTTTGGTGACGATGATCCAACCTCCATGCTGCTACTCTGGTTCAAACTGCATCCACCAAACAATATGATTTATCTCCACCTCCCCAAAATAACCAACATCTCACATGGTGTGAGATGTCTTTTTTAGCTTTCTGTCGTCATTTCCTGCGATCTTCTTCCTGCAGTCAGTCAGAATGAATGAATGAATGGGCATTTCTTTCACTATAGGCAACTATGGGCGTTACGTGAAGCCCGCAAAAGCTGCGCCGCATTTCGAGTTGATTGTGATTTATAAAGGGAAACCGGCGTAGGAAGTGCCGCACGCAAGTCCTGCGCCGGTACGCAGTCTTTTATAAATCGGAAAATGTCTGTGCGTATTTATTTGGTTTGTCCTATAAGCAACCTTCCAACGTGAATCCTACGCAAGGCTTTATAAATGAGGCCCCAGAAGAGAATTCAGTTATTGTTGGTATCTGATCATTGAATCTGTTTAATGAAACCCAGTCGAGTACATTAACAAAGAGTAATTGAACTCTTGCTTCTTGTCTTCATCAGCAAATAATCTACTAGTGAAATCATCCTCACTCTACATGTTGGACTTTGTGTTAAATTAAGCAAATAAAATACAAATATGTAAAACGTTTCACACTTGAATGAATTTTAACAACAGAAACCCACAACCACGACTCAAGAACTCTACAATATTAATCAGGTGAACAGTCATAGATCAAAAGCTGCTCTTTAGATGAACTGATGATGTTTAAAACATGTTGTTTCCACAGACAGAGAGCAGAGTCTCCGGTCCCCAGCTGTCAGTCTCTGAAGAGTGACTGGTCTATGGGGAACCCTCCAGTCTTCAGTAATGAACCTGGACCCTCAGACACAAGGTAAGAGTTTCTGCTGTAACCTGACCTGAAGAGGATTCTGTATGTAGTGTCTCTACCTTAGCCGTGGGAACATGTTTCAAATGGGGGTGCTGTGGGGATGACACCAGGGCCGGTTCTGACCAGTTTGCAGCCCTAGGCAAGATTTCAGCTGGCAATGAAAAACCTCTACAAAAGACCAACACACTACAAACAGAGAAACGTATTGACACGGTGGACAGCTGATATAAAAAGGCTTCACATGTATTCAGTATTGTATGAACATGTTTTGATTGGGGGGTGGACCTCACATCCTCTTGGGGGGTCCGGGGGTATGCCCCCCCAGGAGTATTTTTTTGAACATTGTAAAGTAAAATGCTTCAATCTGGTGCACTTTGAGTGCCCAATTACTAGAGACCTGATCTAGAGGGTACAGCTTTAAAACACCCATATGAAAAAGATCGGTTTACATTTTAATAATCAAATAAGTATGTGAACATAACCAATAACCTACCATAGCCAATAACAAATACATGTAACTTATTTTATTTGTGTTGTTCATTCATATCTTATTTTACCAGTTAACATTTATTTATGCATATTTTTTAATCTCTCCAGTTTTAAACGATATGTCTGTCCTATAGTATACACTGGAATGATTTCAAACCTGTTTTTATTCATCCCAATAATTATAAAGGAGTGCCTTGGAAATATTTGTTTATATCAATTGTGATCAAACCGTTTGAGAGCCACTGACAGACTGTTGAATGTGCGCAGTCTGTCACCCTAACCCTCTCTACAGGCCAATCACGCAAGCTGCATGGGGCCCCGCCCAGAGGGCCTCAGCTGCTGTGCACAGTTCTCCATGCAGTTCTCCAGGCAGTTCTCCGCACACCCCCTGCTGACACGCGAGAGTGAGAGGTGACAAGGGTAGCACGTCTGTAACCCGACACCGTTGCAATGAATCGACATCTGACCAATCACGGCTTTAATACGGCCACTAGTGCAGGTGAAGAGATGTCGGTGAAAAGACAGTATAGGCTTGTTTGAGACAAGCAAGACCTGCGCAGTTGCGATCAACGTCTTGCTAGTGCGTTGTATGATGGTTAGTCATTTTGTCCGACTTGCTCTGGAGGCTCGCCTACATGAGACGTTGAAATCTCGCGGGACAAAGACGCCCGCAGCCTTGAGAGCAAGGCGCGGCAAGGCGGCGCAGTTCCTCTCCACGGTCTGCGGAAGCGAAATGCTTGAAGGGAAACGACTCGCTGGTATCTCGAGCTGAGCGCTCATTGGTGGGTTTTACCCTGTGCTGCTGATGAAGCTCTCCAATTGGCTCGGCAAAAGTTTGTTGTTGTTTTGTGTCAGTTTTACGTCCCCACATCCATTCCCATTTTTCATCATTGTTCCACAATGTTTATCATCATGAAATTAATATCTATATATTTGATACTATACTTGCACTGCTTACCGTTTTCATACTTTATATATCTTAGCATATTATACACACTGTTCATACTGCAAATGAAATCAAGCTCAAAGCAGTCGGACCTTCCTTTGTGCTGTAAAGGGCACCGTACGGCATGAAAGCGTGACCTTTGACCTTTGTAGCTTTGTTACATTTCAAGCCGTAACCTTTGACATTAGGAGCAGCAGAGGCATCAATCTGCATGCACTTTTCGAGCCGGTTCTAATGAGAGCAAGCTCAAGGCGGTCGGACCTTCCTTTCCGCCGTAAAGGGCACAGTACGGCATGAAAACGTGACCTCTGACCTCGGTTTTGACCTTGTGGAAGGTCGCAGGGTCCCCATATTTTGCAAGCGGGTTCCACACAAGCTAAACAACACACTCTAAAAGGCTCGGAGCACCAAGCACATTTTTGGATTTTTTTTCAATTTGCTCATTCTTCTCCAGCACTAGCCTCTCAGACTAAGTCAGGATTATGTGAGAAATTTTAAATGTTAAAAAAAAATTATGGGTGGGTTTAAGTTTCCATACTTCAGATTCCCAGACACCCCCCCCCCCCCATAAGTATAAGTACATGGAAAAAATATTTGGGAAGTGGGACCCCATATTGAGTTTACGGACACCCCCCCAACAACATTACAAATATTCGGTAAGTGGGACCCCATATTGAGTTGTCGGACACCCCCCCCCACATCATTACAAATATTTGGTAAGTGGGACCCCCATAATTATAAGTACACAGTACGTTAATATTTGTTTAATATGTGGTAAGTGGGCTCTCATATTGACTTTCTGCCTTCTGGGAGGAAGGGGCAGACTTTCCCCTGTTTTTGACTGCAAAAGACTTTTCTCCAAAGGGCTCCGCGATTGTTTAATTGAAAACACAACATTGATCACATTTTCATTACATTTTACCAAGTTAATGCCGTCGTACAGGGGTGGCCAACCCGCGGCTCTCGAGCCGCATGCGGCTCTTTGCCTAGTTTCATGCGGCTCTTCAGTTCATATCGAATTGTATATGTGTGAGTTTGGGGGAGAGACACTGACTCCTTACTAGTGTTGACGGTGTACCGATACTTGAAATGTACCGCGATACCCTGCCGTTAAAAACGTTAATATTCCTCCGTTTCATTAGTATCGGTACTTTAAGAATGACGGGGGAAAGTGCTCCGGTGAGAAAGCGCCGTTTAATAAGAGCTGTATGTGTTCAGCGCTCTGCTTCCACTCCCTGTACTGCAGCTGTGCCTGCAGTCCCGCCCCTCTCAAGCACGCTCAAGTGCCTCCCCTCTCTCGTGCACGCGCTAGCTGCCAGAGCATGTGAGAAAACGAGAAGCATGGCTGCAAGTGGGAGTGCAACTGCCGCTGCGCCTCGGCTTGTTGACAAAAAAAGACGCCAGAAGTATTTGAGCTATATCTCTGACAGTGAGGGCAAGCCTACGGACAACTCGAGGCCTGTCTGTAAGACATGTATTAATTGTATTTAATACGAATTCTTGTCATTTATTTTATTTATTGTTCTCATTGTTTAAAAGTTTGTGTTATGGTTCTGGTGTGAAATAAAGCACAATAATTACATTTAACATTACATTACATTACATTGCATTTAGCTGACGCTTTTATCCAAAGCGACTTACAATAAGTACATTCGACCAGGAAGACACAACCTTGAGGAAAACAGAATCATATAAGTACATCAGGTTTCATAGAGCCAATCAGTTCAAGTGCTACTCAACTGGCTTTAGATAAGCCAGTCCTTTATTAGTATATAAGTGCTCTGTGAGCAGTTCTTTGTTAGTCATTCTATCGCTCTAAGTGGAGTCGAAAGAGATGAGTTTTCAGTCTGCGCCGGAAGGTGTGTAAGCTTTCTGCCGTCCTGATGTCAATGGGGAGCTCATTCCACCATTTAGGAGCCAGGATAGCAAACCCACGTGTTTTTGCTGATGGGAACTTGGATCCCCCTCGCAGCGAGGGTGCAGCGAGTCGTTTGGCTGATGCAGAGCGGAGTGCACGTGCTGGGGTGTACGGTTTAACCATGTCCTGGATGTAGGAAGGGCCAGATCCATTCGCAGCATGGTACGCAAGCACCAGGGTCTTGAAGTGGATTCTAGCAGTTACTGAAAGCCAGTGGAGGGAGCGGAGGAGCGGAGTGGTGTGGGAAAATTTAGGAAGGTTGAAGACCAGACGAGCCTCTGCATTCTGGATGAGCTGCAGAGGTCGGATGGCACATGCAGGTAGACCAGCCAGGAGGGAGTTGCAGTAGTCTAGGCGTGAGATGACGAGAGCCTGGACCAGAACCTGCGTCGCTTTCTGGGTCAGCTGGGGACGTATCTTCCTGATGTTGAAAAGCGTGTATCTGCAGCAACGGGTTGTAGCAGCGATATTTGCAGTGAAGGACAGGTTGTTATCCAGGATCACACCCAGATTCCTTGCAGTCTGGGTCGGGGAGACAGCAGAGGTGCCGATGTTGATGGTCAGGTCAAGAGTAGGACAATCTTTTCCCGGAAGGAAAAGCACTTCAGTTTTGTCAAGGTTGAGCTTGAGATGATGAGCGGACATCCACTGAGAGATGTCAGCTAAACAAGAAGACTGTTTACCTTTTTTTAAGAAAAGTATCGAAAAAGAATCGGAATCGCAATTCTTGACTTGGTATCGAAACCAAAATGTTGGTACCGTGACAACACTACTCCTGACAGTTAACCCTGATATTTAGTAGGTCTGTTAAGTACTGAATGCTGATCATTCTGACGTAATTTGGCCGGTCAAAGTTGTTTGGGCTCGGATCAAATCGCTCCGTTACTTTCGTCCCGTGTTACTTTCGTCCCGGCTCTCCCTACCTGATGGTGTCAGGTGTCAGTATGAGAGGATGACAGCGCGTCTAATTTTGATGTGGCCCAAGAGCCAATCACAATAATACCTGCTGTAGTGGAAAATGTTATTATTATCATCCTTATTATTATCCTTATTATATCTTTCATATGTTTAAACCAAATGCTTCTTATTTCCTCTTGTTGTGCTTTTACCATTATTATTCTATTATATTCTCTTATGAGTTTCCCAGTCTCTGCAAGGCCACAGCTGTTTCAGCAGACTGGGAGACTCATACACAGTCAGACACATCACGAACTTCCCTGCTCTGAGAACCGTTATGCTATCTACTCAAGGCCACTGGGTGTCTCATAACAATCTCCCCGTGTGAACAGGGGAGTTATAATATTCCCACTCTTTCCTTATATAATCTCTGCTTTTTCATTGTCCTGCGCACTCTCGCGCAGACTATCTTATACTCTGTGCGACTTGTGACATTATTCAATCATTATATCGTGTATTTGAAGCTTCAAATAAATAACCAAAAGACAGCTTTTCTCGATTCACCATTTATTTGTTATGATCATTTGACTTGTACTCTCCAGCTGTGTTGGGCCCTAGATTTCCATAACAAATGGCGTTGTCGGCAGGATCTCTGTATGTTTGATCGGGGAAACCTCTGGACGCTGGTGGCTGCTAGCTCCGGGATCTTGGATCCTCCTCTACCCCGACATAAAACGTACGGGACGAGGGGACCAGCGCGAGGGGTGGAACCGATTGACTTCACGAGATCCAACGAACTCAAAGGGCTTTCAATACTCGGTGAGATGTGCAAAGTCTAAATTGTTTAAAGTTAAACGTAATTAAAACTCCATGACATCAGGAGAGGGACTGCTCGAAAACAGAGATATTTGGCATATCTAGCATCGACGGATGAAAAATAGTGTTTTGGTGACACGGAGTGTTTTGGTGACACTTTAATAGTGTTTTGGTGACACGGAGTGTTTTGGTGACACTTTAAAAGACTTTGCTATGGGGGCAAAGCAGGGGGGGGGGTATGTACAGCCTCCTGAGGGTCCGATAGTTGATGTCATGCGAGCAAAATATGGTGAAGAAAGTCTGGCTAAATTAAATATATGGACGGAAATGTTCGGATTTCCTAAGGGAGGTTCTTTGAGTAAATTAAAAATCAAAAACCTAAGAGATAAATTACAAGAGTATGGAGATGGGATGAAAAAGAAAAGTACAATTAAAGTAAAAGACTTGGAAAAACTGGACACTCATAGAAAGTGTTTATAATACTGGGGAGTAAAAAAAAGGCAGTTGGCCTTGGGGATTAAATAAAATATTAAGGTTGAAAATGAATGTGAAGAAAAGAAATACATTATTTCCAAAAGACATGTAAACCCCAGACATCTCTGTGTCCTTCCATTGCAGGCCTGAATGACCTCTCCTCGACTGGGTATCCCTTCCCTCCTCCGGCGTACAACCCTGGCAATCTGGTTGGAACACCTCAACCACCTCCACTACAAGCCCCAGCCATGCAGTCAGCGTCAACTCCAAGCTCGACAACAGCGGGATAAACAAACCCGATGCCCTAGGAGACCAAGCAGGTGTTTGGGAAACAAACCTCAGTAATGCCTTTCTCAACGGACTCACAGACACAGCGCAAGCTAAACAAAATGCTGGCCGCTCACAATACCGAGGGAGAGGCAGAGGAGGTTTTCAGAGGCAGAGGACAAGAAGCAAGACGTTCATTTGAAGAAAGATGTTTCCAAGTGTGGAAGTGTTGAACATTGGATTATGGGACTGCTCACAGAACACTGGAGTGGAGGCAGAGGGGGACAGCAGGGAAGGGGCCCAATCGAGCGAGATGGAAATTCAGCCAGCAGCATCAAACCAGGGAAGTGACACACACACACACACGCATCATACATGCTATTGAGAAATTAGAAGAATTAGAGGACATGTCTGTAATTAAAAAGGGTACATATTTGAAATATGACAGTGAATGTTTGCGTTAAGAAATGTCCCACACATTTTTGGTTGATTCTGGGGCTACACATTCTGTGGTAAAAAAGGGTAGATTTGCCTGAATGCAAATTTAGTGATAGATTTATTCATGTGCTGGGTTTATGAAAAGGAGAAGTTTCTGTACCACTTCAGAGTGGAGATAACGGTGTTGACAGTAATCCATTTCCCACATCAGTAAAAAACAGTTATTTTATCATCTGTCTGCCCAACACATTTACTGGGCAGAGATCTGGTTCTCCGGTTCGGCTTGGACCTCATTTTTCCACAAATGAGGGTCTTAAAGTCCGACAGCCATCTCCTACGATGGTTCAAAAAAGTGTCATTTGATGATAAAGAACTGGTGAATGTGTATCAATGGGCTGCTGACATATCCTGATTTTCAGGAGTTGTTGCGTTTGACTGGTCAACGTGGTTTTCCACCTGCTGTGTGGAAACTTCTCATTTTGCATTGTACTGCTAACGTGGTTGAAAGATCCGTGAAAATGCTATGATGAGAGTTTTACTGTTAGAATGTGTGAATGATGAGCTCATGTTTAAAAATGTATTGGAATTCGCTGGGTAGCACTATCTCTGTTAGACTCACACACACACAAGACACAACCAGCTGTGTCAAATCCCAGGGGCGGTCCACACATTTCACTAGCCAGGGGGCCCCACTGATAGATGGAGGGATTTGGGTCCAATCGTTAAAGATTGGGAGTCAGTCACTGATTAGACACCTACACACACAGAATATGTCATGTACTCTATGTCACGTGACGTGTATCAAAGGAAAATGTGCACGAACGTAGCCGTTCTGCGCACATTGCTGTTGGTTGAGGATAAGGTAATTCTCATATCTCTGAGCTTCCTGCCGCGCTTTCAGATGTGCCATACTCACTCTGGGCAGCTCACAGATATGACGTAGGGTTAATGTCCACGTTCACGTACCGTACTCATTGAAACGTGAAGCTGTTGATGGCCAGTGTTTACCTCTCTGCTTAAACAAGGGGTCATTATTCCGTGTAACGATTCCAGTGTTTCCTGTCAAAAGATCAGAGACAAACCTCCTGACGAGTGGAGATTTGTCCAGGATTTACGATGTAAATGCAGCTGTGCATGCACGCTCGTCCGGAATTCTTATCTGATTACTCCAAAAGTTCCAGCCTCTGCAACATATTTACTGCCATAGATGTCTCAAATGTTTTTTTTCCAGTGTTCCGGTACACAAAGACAGTACATTTTTGTTCACATTTGAATATAATGGTAAACCTTACGCATTCACACGTTTGTGTTAAGGCTAAATGTTAAAAAAGTCACTAAGCAACAGATGATGTCATTCTTGCGTATGTGTTCATAACACACGGCTGTCGTTATGCTTGCTGTGATGTTACCTCAGTCCGTTCTCTGCTTGTAATTATGCCGTTACAAGCTTCAAAGTTGTATTTATCATCTGAATTTGCCGAAACAAGTTTAATATTCTGAAAGCCAATACTTTGAAGATGTATAAGTGAGGTGTCTTGAGTAGTCAAAATTACCTACAAATCATTGTACACACGTGTACATATTATTCTATTTTTATGCAGCTCTGTGTGATTTTGTAGCTACAATTCAGACTAATACACTACCAGAAGTGGAATAAGTACTCAGATATTGTAGTGAAATTAGAAGTACTCAGATATTGTATTTGAGTAAAGGAATAAGTACTCAGATCTTGTACTTGAGTAAAAGTAGAAATACCAGAGTGTTACAGTAACAGTCCTGCATTCAAAATGTTCTTCAAGTAAAAGTAGAAAAGTATTATCAGAATATAGTGAAAGTAAAGACAGTAAAAGTAGTCGTTGTGCAGATTGGTCCATTTCAGAATAATATATGTGATATGTTTTATAATGATTGATCATGAAAGTGTTCTCAAAGCTGGTGAAGGTGCAGCTAGTTTGAATGGCTTTGTATTCTGCAGAGTAGCTTGTGGATTCACTCCAGGTGGAACTAAAGTCTGATTTAACACTTGATTATATTTCACATCATTCATCCACATCTGTGAAGTAACTAAAGGTATTACATACATGTAGTGAAGGAAAAGTACACCATGTACCTATGACTTATGTTCACTTCCAACCTAAAAGGACCTAAAAAATAGTAATCAATAATGTATTGAAAAGTTTATTTGCTGATTGGTTTTTATATCGGCTCAGACAGGTTATATGGGAGGCCCAGTCTACGTACACTCTAACAACAAATGCCTTGGCTTAACAAAGAAAATCAAGGCAATAGGTTGCATCGATGGTTATTGAGTTAAGACAACTTCTATTGAAATGTTGTTAAAGCAACAAAGTTATTTGGGTTAGGGGAGAAGGCTTTTCCTCTGCAATCAGAGGTGTTTTCAATTACCACTCACTTAATAATTGGTAGCATAAACACACGTTTTTAAGTTGATTACTCCAAAAGTTCCAACTTGTTTTACCGTATGATTTAAATCTAATCTTAAATTGTATGTACTTAATTACCACATGTTGAACATGAACACATGTTTTTAAGTTGACAACTATTTATAAATTAAGTTGCTCCAAATAATATTGTATCAATAGGGTTTTTCTCTTAGCTTTTTCATGTTTTTTGCCTTTAAAGAAAGAAATTAATTGATTCCACAACAAAAATATTAGGCAATTCATTTTTTTTGAACTGCAGGTGTTTATTTCAACACATGATGTTTCAAAAGGAGAAACTTCATTTAGTTTGAATATTGCCTGAAGACGGTTGACGTAATTTCCATTGTGTGCACACCTAGACCGGACTTAAAGACAGACAGGGTTTTTTTTTTATTGTTTGGACTTAAAAGACGTTCCTCTGACCAACGCTGACCTCATTTTGTATGTTGATGGGTCTGCCTCTCGCGACCAAGGGGGCACTAATTTATTTGTTTGGTTTTTTTTGTTGTGTTTTTTTTTGTTTTTGTTTTTTTCTGTTGTTTCAGATTCTGCTGTACTCCGTTCTGGACCGCTTCCATGCCACCTCTCAGCACAGGCAGCAGAGCTCATCGCACTAACTGAAGCCTGCACGTTTGCAGAAGGCAAAACCGTGACTATTACACTGACTCACGATATGCTTTCGGGGGTAGTACACGATTTTGGGGCTATTTGGAAGTGTAGACAATTTCTTAAATCTGATGGCAAACCAGTACTTAACCATGTACTGGTTGCAGGCTTACTAGACGCCATTCTGCTCCCATCTGAGGTTGCAGTCTGTAAATGTGCCGCACATGCAAGCAGTACAGACCCAGTTTCCCTAGGAAATGCGTCTGCTGACTCAGCCGCAAAGGCAAGCTGCTCTGATTCCCTCTCGCACCTCACGCACACTCATTTGTTAAAATCCCTGTCTCCTCCTTTACTGACAAAATGTCATCACTAACTTCCATGCAGCAGCTAGCTACGCCAGTGAGGAAAGCTCAATGGAAGGCTGCTGGGGCTGTTTTTTTGGGTTGGCCCCAAATTCCAATCCATGTCTTCCCAGACATTTTTTCCCTCATTTCGCTAAGTGACACATGGTGGGATCATCTGTGTCAAAGGGGGATGTTTAGAGTCTATAAATCAGGAGTGGTTCACAGGGGTTCACAGTAACAGCTCAAAAGCACTGTGAAAATTACAAACTAGCAAAATGCTGTGCAGACACAGGTCGTCATGGGACACAAGCTCTGCCATTGTGCTGATGTACATGAGGATGCGGAAAAGAACACGGAGTCACTCAGCCCATTTGAAATCCTATGCTAATCCAGATGGGATCCAGGCTCCAGGATGTCCTCCTCCCTCCACAACTTTGTGTGAGGATGCTATGTTGTCATATTGTGTTAACTATCATCCACTTTAGCGACTGCCACTGGTCCACTTCACCATCTCACAACCCCGGCGACTACGTCGGCTGGTCAAGGAATTTCCGGAGAAAGAGCTGGAAATCCAATCGTTGGCAGGTCCCTACCAGTGCTTCTCGTCACCCAGACAGCGGTCAAGGTCGCCGAGAGAGCTACATGGGTCCACGCCAGCCAACTGCAAGGTCGTAGTCACAGGAAAGGAGAAACGCTAGAAACAGATGACAACAAGTGACATGTCCAGTCACCAACAGATGACAACAAGTGACATGCCAAGTCACCAACAGATGACAACAAGTGACGTGTTCCGAGTCACAACAGAGATGACAAACAAGTGACGTGTCCGAGTCACCAACAGATGACAGCAAGTGACGTGTCCTAGTCACACCAGCACCACACTTGCACTACATACACCAAAACACACTACACACAAGGTGTCACGAGCGAGTGCCAGCTGAGCGGTTCCATATGCCTCTCTGGTTCCTCGTTTGTGTTATCAGTGTGCGAAAGTCTGACGGTCCGTGTCACGAAATCCGACCGAGAGAATACACTCACACACCGATGGAACATTTCCCCCTCGTGA
>NC_057673.1:0-17310 GCF_902827115.2 Pseudochaenichthys georgianus
GTGGCCATCACACGTTGATTTTTCTCTACCAACCATAAAGACATCGGCACCCTCTACTTAATCTTCGGCGCTTGGGCCGGTATAGTGGGCACCGCCCTTAGCCTGCTCATTCGAGCAGAACTTAGCCAGCCTGGCGCCCTATTGGGAGACGACCAGATTTATAATGTAATTGTAACCGCTCACGCCTTCGTAATAATTTTCTTTATAGTTATACCTATCATAATCGGAGGCTTTGGAAACTGGCTCATCCCCCTAATGATCGGGGCCCCAGACATGGCTTTCCCCCGAATAAACAACATAAGCTTCTGGCTCCTCCCTCCCTCCTTCCTCCTACTATTAGCATCTTCAGGCGTGGAGGCCGGGGCGGGCACGGGATGAACCGTATACCCCCCATTATCCGGGAACTTAGGCCACGCAGGTGCCTCCGTTGATTTAACTATTTTCTCCTTACATTTAGCTGGTATTTCTTCTATCTTAGGCGCAATTAACTTTATCACTACAATCATTAACATAAAACCTCCTGCCATCTCTCAGTACCAAACACCCCTGTTTGTATGAGCGGTCTTAATTACCGCTGTTCTTTTGCTTCTCTCACTTCCTGTGCTAGCTGCCGGCATTACTATACTCCTCACGGACCGAAACCTTAACACAACCTTCTTTGACCCGGCCGGGGGAGGAGACCCCATCCTTTACCAACACCTCTTCTGATTCTTTGGACACCCCGAAGTCTACATTCTTATCCTCCCCGGATTCGGCATGATCTCCCATATTGTAGCCTACTACGCCGGTAAACAAGAACCTTTCGGCTATATAGGAATAGTCTGAGCTATAATAGCCATTGGACTCCTTGGGTTTATCGTTTGAGCCCACCACATGTTCACAGTGGGCATAGACGTAGACACCCGCGCATATTTTACATCCGCCACCATGATTATCGCCATCCCCACGGGCGTAAAAGTCTTTAGCTGACTAGCAACCCTCCACGGAGGCACAATCAAATGGGAAGCCCCCCTTCTCTGAGCCCTGGGATTTATCTTTCTATTCACTGTGGGGGGCCTAACAGGTATTGTACTGGCCAACTCATCCCTGGACATTGTCCTTCATGACACTTACTACGTAGTAGCGCATTTCCATTATGTACTTTCAATAGGGGCCGTTTTCGCTATTGTCGCCGCTTTCGTACACTGGTTCCCTCTATTTACAGGGTACACTTTACACTCCGTCTGAACAAAAATTCATTTTATAGTCATGTTCATCGGGGTAAACCTAACCTTCTTCCCCCAACATTTCCTCGGCCTAGCCGGCATACCCCGTCGGTACTCAGATTACCCAGACGCCTACACCCTATGAAATACAGTGTCTTCCATCGGATCCCTAGTTTCTCTAGTCGCCGTTATTATATCCCTGTTTATTATCTGAGAAGCATTCGCCGCTAAACGTGAAGTGTCCTCCGTCGAACTAACCACAACTAATGTAGAGTGACTCCACGGCTGCCCCCCACCATACCACACATTTGAGGAGCCTGCATTTGTCCAAATTCATTACAACTAACGAGAAAGGGAGGAGTTGAACCCCCATAAATTGGTTTCAAGCCAACCACATGGCCGTTCTGTCACTTTCTTAAAGACACTAGTAAAATTAAATTACATCGCCTTGTCAGGGCCAAGTTGTGAGCTGGCTCCTCACGTGTCTTATTATGGCCTTTCCCTCCCAGCTCGGTTTCCAAGATGCTGCTTCTCCTGTGATAGAAGAACTTCTTCACTTTCATGACCACGCTTTAATAATTGTTTTTATGATTAGCACCCTAGTTCTTTATTTCATCATCGCGCTAGTTACTTCTAGTTTAACTAATAAGTTTATCCTAGACTCCCAAGAGGTCGAAATTATATGAACTGTACTTCCAGCAATTATCCTTATTCTAATCGCCCTCCCTTCCCTACGCATTCTTTATCTTATAGACGAAATTAATGACCCTCACCTAACCATCAAGGCCATAGGACATCAGTGGTACTGAAGCTACGAATACACTGACTACGAAAGCCTTGAATTCGACTCTTACATAATCCCTACACAAGACCTGTCCCCCGGGCAATTTCGTCTCCTAGAAGCAGACCACCGAATAATCACCCCTGTTGAGTCCCCCATCCGAGTTCTGGTCTCCGCCGAAGACGTCTTACACTCCTGAGCAGTCCCCTCCTTAGGCGTAAAAATAGATGCAGTGCCAGGCCGACTAAACCAGACAGCCTTCATCACATCCCGCCCTGGCGTCTTCTACGGGCAGTGCTCAGAAATCTGTGGTGCAAACCACAGCTTTATGCCCATCGTAGTTGAAGCAGTCCCCCTCCAACAATTTGAAGACTGATCCACCCTAATACTCCAAGATGCCTCGCTAAGAAGCTAAACTGGGCCTAGCGTTAGCCTTTTAAGCTAAAGATTGGTGACTCCCAACCACCCTTAACGGCATGCCCCAAAATTTCCATGCCAGTTGTTTTGCAATACTTACCCTTAGTCTTATCTTGTACTTTAGCACGGGCCACGCCAAAATTATGGGGCACACAACCTCCCCTAAGCCTTCCCCTTGACCAATAAAATTTCTTAGCTGACAAAAATGAACCTGACCTTGATCCTAGGCCTCTTTGACCAATTTTTTTCTCCTAACTTACTAGGCGTACCCCTTCTAGCAATTGCTATCGCTGCCCCTTGAGTGTTGTTCCCAAAACCCTCTAACCGCGTGGTCCACGGCCGCTCCCTCACCGCCCAAAATTCTTTTATCTTAAACTTTACAAAACAAATTCTTCTTCCCCTAAACGTAGGGGCTCATAAATGAGCACTACTGCTTACAGTACTGATGATTAATCTTATCACACTAAATTTACTTGGGCTTCTTCCTTACACCTTCACCCCAACTACCCAGCTGCCTCTTAACATGGGGTTCGCCATCCCTTTATGGTTAGCTACCGTCGTTATCGGCCTCCGGAACCAACCGACAATTGCATTAGGCCACCTCCTCCCAGAAGGTACCCCTGCCCCTTTAATCCCCGTCTTAATTATTATTGAAACAATCAGTCTATTTGTCCGACCATTCGCCTTAGGCGTACGACTAACAGCAAACCTAGCAGCCGGACACCTCTTAATTCAGCTCCTGTCATCCGCCACTCTTTTCCTAATTGACCAGATATGGCCAGTAGCAATCCTGACCGGCCTAGTAATAGCACTCCTAACTCTTCTTGAACTAGCAGTAGCCGCCATCCAAGCCTACGTATTTGTGCTCCTTCTCTCACTCTACCTGCAAGAAAACACCTAAACGCTGCCCGGAGCCTCCCCGCCCAAACAAATAAATAATGGCCCACCAAGCACACGCATACCACATAGTTGACCCCAGCCCTTGACCGTTAACAGGCGCAATCGCCGCCCTACTAATAACATCAGGCCTCGCAGTCTGATTCCACCAACACTCCACCACTCTCATAACCCTCGGCATAATCCTCCTAATCCTCACAATGTACCAGTGGTGACGAGACATTGTCCGAGAAGGCACTTTTCAAGGACACCACACCCCTCCCGTACAAAAGGGTTTACGATATGGGATAGTCTTATTCATTACCTCAGAGGTCTTCTTCTTCTTAGGGTTTTTTTGGGCCTTTTATCATGCCAGCCTCGCCCCCACCCCTGAGTTGGGGGGCTGCTGACCCCCAACTGGTATTTTTACCCTAGACCCCCTAGAAGTCCCTCTACTTAATACAGCGGTGCTGCTTGCCTCTGGAGTAACAGTCACCTGGGCGCACCACAGCATAATAGAAGGTAACCGCAAACAAGCAGTCCACTCCTTAGCCCTAACAATTATCCTCGGGTTCTATTTTACATTTCTCCAAGCATTAGAATATGTTGACGCCCCATTTACAATCAGCGACGGGGTTTACGGCGCCACCTTCTTTGTAGCGACCGGCTTCCACGGGCTTCATGTCATTATTGGGTCAACCTTCTTGGCAATTTGCCTTCTCCGCCAAATTAAACATCACTTTACGTCTGAGCACCACTTCGGATTTGAAGCCGCCGCCTGATACTGACATTTCGTCGACGTTGTTTGACTATTCCTTTACGTTTCTATCTACTGATGAGGCTCGTAATCTTTATAGTACCAACTTAGTACAAGTGACTTCCAATCACCCGGTCTTGGTTAAAGCCCAAGTAAAGATAATGAATTTAGTCATAACTACCCTTGCAATCACTAGCCTCCTCTCTATCATTCTCGCTGTCGTATCATTTTGTCTCCCTCAAATATCGCCAGACTATGAAAAGCTCTCCCCCTACGAGTGCGGCTTCGACCCCTTAGGGTCCGCCCGTCTCCCCTTCTCCCTTCGATTTTTCCTCATCGCTATTCTCTTTCTTCTCTTTGACCTCGAAATTGCACTTCTCCTTCCGTTACCCTGGGGAGACCAGCTGGTCTCCCCACTCGCATCTTTTTCGTGAGCCGCCGCACTTCTAGCTCTCCTAACCCTTGGGCTAATTTACGAGTGGTCACAAGACGGCCTGGAGTGAGCTGAATAGATAATTAGTTTAATAAAAACATTTGGTTTCGGCCCAAAAGCTTATGGTTCAAGTCCTTAATTGCCTAATGACCCCCGTCCAATTTACCTTCTCTTCAGCATTCATTCTAGGACTAACAGGCCTCGTATTCCATCGAACACACCTCCTGTCAGCACTTTTATGTCTTGAGGGCATAATGCTCTCCCTGTATCTGGCCTTCTCTATCTGAAGCTTAAACATGGGGTCCACCAGCTCTTCCGCTTTGCCTCTCTTTCTTTTAGCTATCTCAGCTTGTGAAGCAAGCGCAGGTCTCGCCCTCCTAGTAGCCACGGCCCGAACACATGGCACCGACCGCCTACAAAGCCTTAACCTCTTACAATGCTAAAGATCCTTATCCCAACCCTTCTACTAATTCCCACAGCCTGATTCGCCCCTCCCAAATGGCTGTGGCCCTTAACTCTCATGAGTAGCCTACTGATTGCAGTAACTAGCTTCTCCTGATTTAAAAACACCTCAGAGGTCGGTTGAACAACCTTAAACTCTTATATAGCTACAGACCCCCTATCAACCCCCTTGCTCGCACTCACATGCTGGCTTTTGCCTCTTATAATTCTTGCAAGCCAACACCACATAAGTAACGAGCCCCTCAACCGCCAACGAACATATCTTACCCTCCTAACCTCATTACAATTTTTTCTTATCTTAGCCTTCAGCGCCACAGAACTCATCATATTTTACGTAATATTTGAAGCTACATTACTTCCCACACTAATAATCATCACCCGCTGAGGAAATCAGGCAGAACGCTTAAACGCAGGCATATACTTCTTATTTTACACATTGGCAAGCTCCCTCCCGCTTCTTGTTGCACTCCTGATTCTCCAAAACACTAGCGGGACACTCTCCCTTTTAACCTTACAGTACATAAGCCCGATAAGCCTCACAACACACGCAGACAAACTATGATGAGTCGGCTGCCTTCTAGCATTTTTAGTAAAAATACCACTTTATGGGGTCCATCTATGACTCCCCAAAGCCCACGTTGAAGCCCCCATCGCAGGCTCGATAATTCTTGCTGCTGTACTACTAAAGCTAGGGGGCTTCGGTATAATGCGAATAATGTTAGTGCTAGAGCCCCTCACAAAGGAAATGCTCTACCCCTTTATTGTGTTCGCACTTTGAGGCATTGTAATGGCAGGCTCAATTTGTCTCCGCCAAACAGACCTAAAGTCATTAATCGCTTACTCTTCAGTTAGCCACATAGGACTTGTAGTGGCAGGGATTCTCGTCCAAACCCCCTGGGGATTCGCAGGAGCACTAATTCTTATAATCGCCCACGGCCTAACATCCTCCGCCCTTTTCTGCTTAGCAAACACTAACTACGAACGTATCCACAGCCGAAGCATTCTTCTAGCCCGTGGCCTTCAGGTAGTCCTACCTTTAATAACCACATGGTGGTTCTTCGCTAGCATAGCTAACTTGGCCCTTCCTCCCCTCCCCAACCTTACGGGGGAACTAATAATCATCACCTCCCTAATTGGCTGGTCCTATTGAACCTTAGCCCTCACAGGAACTGGGATGCTCATCACCGCCAGCTACTCAATGTATATGTTTATTACAACCCAACGGGGGCCTCTGCCTAATCACTTAGTTGCCTTAGACCCCTCCCACACCCGGGAACACCTAATTATGGCCCTGCACCTCCTCCCCCTTATTTTACTTATCCTTAACCCTCAACTAATCTCAGGGTGGGTTAACTGTAGGCATCGTTTAAAAAAGACATCAGATTGTGATTCTGAAAATAAGGGTTAAAACCCCTTTGCCCACCGAGAGGGGCTGGTAACAACGGGGACTGCTAATCTCCGTCTCCTTGGTTAAACTCCGAGGCCCACTCGAACCGCTTCTGAAGGATAACAGCACATCCGTTGGTCTTAGGAACCAAAAACTCTTGGTGCAAATCCAAGTAGTAGCTATGATTATCCCAACATCAGTTATGACCACCAGTATAATCATGATAATAATCCTCTTAGCTTTACCCGTAATTACTACTTTATTTTCTTCCCCTTTAAAACCCTCTTGAGCTACAACACACGTAAAACCCGCAGTCAAGGCAGCTTTCTTTGTGAGCCTGTTCCCACTGTGAATTTTCCTCGACTCGGGTTCGGAACAAGTCATTTCCACATGAGCTTTTTCAATTACTACAACATTTGACGTAAACATAAGCTTTTTATTCGACCATTACGCCCTTATCTTCATCCCTGTAGCTTTACTGGTGACCTGATCCATCCTAGAATTTGCTACCTGATACATACAACACGACCCCGACATAAACCGATTCTTTAAATATCTACTAATTTTCCTCATCGCAATAATTACCCTCGTTACAGCTAATAACCTCTTTCAATTTCTCATCGGCTGAGAGGGGGTAGGCATTATATCCTTTCTTCTTATCGGTTGGTGATCAGGTCGAGCCGACGCCAACACAGCAGCCCTTCAAGCAATTGTTTACAACCGAATCGGGGACATAGGACTAATTTTTGCCATCGCCTGAATAGCCACAACCCAAAACTCCTGAGATATAGAACAGATTTTCATCACAGCAAAGTATGTCAACGTAACTCCCCCCGTTTTAGGATTGATTATTGCCGCTGCCGGTAAGTCCGCCCAATTCGGCCTACACCCATGACTCCCATCTGCCATAGAAGGCCCTACACCAGTCTCCGCTCTCCTCCATTCCAGCACAATGGTGGTCGCGGGTGTTTTTCTTCTTATCCGCATGAGCCCCCTACTCGAGAAAAGCCCCATTGGGCTCACCCTCTGCCTATGCCTGGGGGCACTCACAGCCGCGTTTACTGCCTGCTGCGCTTTAACCCAAAATGACATCAAAAAGGTTATTGCATTCTCTACATCCAGCCAACTTGGTCTTATGATAGTCACCATCGGCCTTAACCAACCACAACTTGCCTTCCTTCACATCTGCATGCATGCATTTTTTAAAGCTATACTCTTCCTCTGCTCCGGGTCCATTATTCATAGCCTAAATGGGGAACAAGACATCCGAAAGATGGGAGCCATCCAACACCAAACCCCCTGGACCTCTTCCTGCTTTACTATTGGTACTCTAGCCCTAGCCGGCATGCCTTTCCTCGCCGGCTTCTATTCTAAAGACGCCATTATTGAAGCAATAAACACCTCCTACCTAAACACTTGAGCACTAATACTTACCCTCATTGCCACAGCTTTTACAGCCGTTTACAGCACCCGCCTAATGTACTTCGTAGTCATGACCCACCCCCGGTCCCTAGCTATCTCCCCCTTCGAAGAAGTACACCCCCAAGTTATCAACCCCCTCAAACGACTCGCCTGAGGAAGTATCCTCGCAGGCCTATGTATCACCTTAAGTGTAACCCCCCTTAAGACCCCTGTAATGTCTATGCCCCCCATACTTAAACTAGCCGCCCTCATCGTCACAATCCTAGGGCTCCTTATTGCAATATGACTAATTACCCCCTCAGGCGCACGTACACAAACCCCCCTCTCCCCCACTCTCCACCGCTTCACTAGTATACTTGGATTCTACCCCACCCTCGTCCACCGAGCCGCCCCCAAACTGTCCCTATCCCTAGGTCAAACAGCCGCTGACCAAGCAATTGACCAAAACTGACTGGAGAAGGTCGGGCCAAAAGCCACCGCAACTCTTAACAAGCCCCTTATCACCACCACAAGCAACATACAACAGGGTCATATAAAAACACACCTCGTCCTCTTTATATTAAGCCTCGCCCTTGTATTCGCAACAATTATCTATTACAGAGCCCAACTGGGTGCAAAACACCGGGCTCTGCCCCACCACAACACACACGAGCCTGCCCAAACCTCCTTTAGCTCATAGCACCCCGGGCATCCCTTAACTTTAATGGCAAGCCTCCGAAAAACACACCCCCTCCTAAAAATCGCTAACCACGCCCTAGTTGACCTACCCGCCCCCTCAAACATCTCAGTGTGATGGAACTTTGGTTCCCTCCTAGGATTATGCTTAATCGCCCAAATCCTGACGGGCCTTTTTTTAGCAATGCACTACACCGCCGACATCAACACCGCCTTCTCTTCTGTGGCCCACATCACCCGAGACGTTAATTACGGATGACTAATCCGAGACATACACGCCAACGGCGCATCTTTCTTCTTCATCTGCATTTATATGCACATCGGTCGAGGCCTCTACTACGGCTCTTACCTCTACAAAGAGACCTGAAACGTCGGAGTAGTCCTATTACTTCTTGTAATAATAACTGCTTTCGTCGGGTACGTCCTCCCCTGGGGCCAAATATCATTTTGAGGCGCAACTGTAATTACCAATCTTCTTTCAGCAGTGCCCTATGTGGGTAACGCCCTTGTACAATGAATTTGAGGGGGCTTCTCAGTAGACAACGCTACCCTCACCCGCTTCTTTGCCTTCCATTTCCTCTTCCCCTTCGTGATTGCAGGCGCTACTATAGTTCACCTGTTGTTTCTTCACCAAACGGGGTCAAATAACCCCTTAGGGCTTAACTCAGCTGGGGATAAGATCCCCTTCCACCCCTACTTTTCTTACAAAGACCTTTTAGGATTCGTAGCCCTCCTGGTTGCACTCGCCACAATCGCACTTTTTACCCCCAACCTCCTAGGAGACCCCGACAATTTTACCCCTGCCAACCCCCTTGTGACTCCCCCTCATATCAAGCCTGAATGATACTTCTTGTTTGCTTACGCAATCTTGCGCTCTATCCCCGACAAACTTGGGGGCGTGCTAGCCCTCCTTGCCTCCATTCTAGTGCTCCTGGTTGTTCCTTTTCTACACACGTGTAAACTACGCAGCCTAACTTTTCGCCCTCTCTCCCAACTCCTCTTCTGAACCCTCGTCGCAAATGTTGCTATTCTTACCTGAATTGGAGGCATACCCGTCGAAGACCCCTACATCATTATCGGCCAAATCGCATCCGCCTCATACTTCTCTATTTTTCTCATCTTATTCCCCCTCGCAGGCTGACTAGAAAACAAGGCCCTAGGCTTGACATGCATTAGTAGCTCAGCGCCAGAGCGCCGGTCTTGTAAACCGGAGGCCGGAGGTTAAACCCCTCCCTACCGCTACCCCCCCCCCCCATTTTCTCTACTTTAAACCAGGCGCGCTGGGAACAAATTTGTCCGCCCCCTTAACTCCCCCCCCCCCGGATGGGAGGAAACAACAAGTGAACTTACACGCAACACCCCATTATAATTCTCAAAAGTCCCCCGCGCCTGGGCCCTTATTCTCACCTTCCCCCCCCCCCCTTTTAATTGGCCGCACCGGCCCCCGACTACTGCCCCGAGATACCTCCAAAGCTACATAAAGAGCTACCAGCAGCACCCACGCACAAATAACTAAACACATACCCCCGCTCCCATACGCTTCTGACACTCCCTCAGTCTCTCCTTGCACCACATTTATCTCTGCCTCCTCCCCCACAAACCATCAAAACAGGGGAGCATCATAACTTCCCTGAAACAACGCCACCCCCGACACCACCCCAAAATAACCCACTATACACTTAAGAACCGACCCCTCTGATAAACCTGTCGGATGTACTTCAGCACATAAAGCTGCTGAGTAAGCAAACACAACCAACATTCCCCCAAGATAAATTAAGAATAAAACTAAACATAAAAAAGTACCCCCTACGCACATGATAAACCCACACCCCGCTGCTGCAACCATAACCACCCCCAGTGCCGCATAAAAAGGAGAGGGGTTAGCAGCAACCACCACTATCCCCACCACCACGCCCAACATAAGTAAATACCCACAGTATAACATAATTCTTGCCAGGGTTTTAACCAGGACTAAAGACATGAAAAGCCATCGTTGTCGTTCAACTACAAAAACTCCTAAGCGCGCTGGGAACATTGTCGCCCCACTCAAAGAGAAGAGATTTTAACTCCCGCCGCTAACTCCCAAAGCTAGGGTTCTAAACTAAACTACTCTGTGGCCCTAATGTACGTAACACAGGTATGTATGTATTATCAGCATTCATCTATATTAACCACTTAACAGTGATTCATAAGCAATACTTGATTAATTAACAAATATTGACTTCCCCCTAACGTATGCCAAAATTAACAGTAGGTATACATTAAGCATTTAAGAAGACTCCACTCGCCCAAATTAAGAACAGACGAAATATTAAGACCGGGTACTTTAAATCATAAGTTAAGTTGTCATTTACTTAACACTTTATTAATTCTCACAATTTGAGCGCAGTAAGAGCCGACCTACAAGCACATATCTTAAGGTCAACGGTTATTGAGGGTGAGGGACAATTAATGTAGAGTGACGCACTGTGCACTATTCCTAGCATTTGGTTCCTACTTCAGGAACATTTATGGGAACATTCCCCGCACGTCCATCAACGCTTACATATCTCATGTTTTTAACAGCGTGGCACTCGTTACCCAGCAAGCCGGGCGCTCACTCCAGGGAGCCAGGGGTTCCCTTTTTTTTTTTCATTTCACTTGGCTTTTCAGAGTGCGCACGGTTTTAACAGACAAGGGGGAGCATCTTGTAATTGCTCCGCAAATTTTGCCTGTGTCATATTAAGACTATTTTAATTTTTTTTTTGTTTTTTTTTTTCTAAAAGCATACGGGCCGTAAAGTCTCACCTAGATTTTATGCGATAAATTAGAGACGTTTTCATCGGAAACCCCCCCCCCCCCACCCCCAACAAAACCCCGCCACTTTTTAACTACATCTACTGGTTTTTAACATGTCCCCCTTACATCCCCCACAAAACCCCGCCACTTTTTAACTACATCTACTGGTTTTTAACATGTCCCCCTTACATCCCCAACCACATCTACTGGTTTTTAACATGTCCCCCTTACATCCCCAACCACTTTTTAACTACATCTACTGGTTTTTAACATGTCCCCCTTACATCCCCAACCACTTTTTAACTACATCTACTGGTTTTTAACATGTCCCCCTTACACCCCGACCACCTGAGCCCTCACAAACTTATTATGCCAAAAGCCCCTAAGAAAATTGCTTGCATACCCCACTTTCTTACTCACATGCCCCTTTGTTCAACATATGCCGCCCCTATACAGTGATACAAATTTACACGCCCCCTTAACTGCCCCCCCCCCCAGACGGGCACGTTTAAAAGCCTCGCACAATTTATACATATATAAGACCCCCTAACCACACAAATCTGTGTCCGTAACCAATGTGCCACGAACACAAACAACCCCCCCCCCCCATGAAAGGCTAAACCAATAAGAAACGAACATGGCGCTAGCGTGGTTTATTTAAAACGTAACACTGAAAATGTTGAAATGAGCCCTAGAAAGCTCCGCAAGCACAAAGGCTTGGTCCTGACTTTATTATCAGCTCTAGCCAAACTTACACATGCAAGTATCCGCACCCCTGTGAGAATGCCCTCAGTTCCCTGCCTGGGAACAAGGAGCCGGTATCAGGCACAACTTCAGCCCATGACACCTTGTTTAGCCACACCCCCAAGGGAACTCAGCAGTGATAGATTTTAAGCCATAAGTGAAAACTTGACTTAGTAAAAGCTAAGAGGGCCGGTAAAACTCGTGCCAGCCACCGCGGTTATACGAGAGGCCCAAGTTGATAGTCCACGGCGTAAAGAGTGGTTAGGGAAAAATAAATACTAAAGCCGAATGTTTTAAACGCTGTTATACGCACCCAAAAACGAGAAGTCCAACCACGAAAGTTGCTTTACTAAACCCTGAACCCACGAAAGCTAGGGAACAAACTGGGATTAGAGACCCCACTATGCCTAGCCGTAAACATTGATAGATTAATACACCCCCTATCCGCCCGGGAACTACGAGCACCAGCTTAAAACCCAAAGGACTTGGCGGTGCTTTAGATCCTACTAGAGGAGCCTGTTCTAGAACCGATAACCCCCGTTCAACCTCACCTTTCCTTGTTTTTCCCGCCTATATACCGCCGTCGTCAGCCCACCCTATGAGGGACTAAAAGTAGGCTAAATTGGCACAGCCCAGAACGTCAGGCCGAGGTGTAGCGTATGGGAGGGGAAGAAATGGGCTACATTCCCTATATTAGGGTACACGAATGGTGTGCTGAAACGTACATCTTGAAGGAGGATTTAGCAGTAAGCAGGAAGTAGAGCGTCCTGCTGAAACTGGCTCTGAAGCGCGCACATACCGCCCGTCACTCTCCCCAAAAAATATCCCCTAATTATTTAAAACCTTAGAGCAATAAAGGGGAGGCAAGTCGTAACATGGTAAGTGTACCGGAAGGTGCACTTGGATTAATAATCAAGGTATAGCTAAGTTAGAAAAGCCTCTCCCTTACACCGAGAAGTCCTCCGTGCAAATCGGATTGCCCTGACGCCGAACAGCTAGCCCACCTGAACAACTTCAACCCCCCAATATTAATACCCCTAAATATATTAACCTTGTACAAAACAAATCATTTTACCCCCTTAGTATGGGAGACAGAAAAGGGACTTAGGCGCAATAGAAAAAGTACCGCAAGGGAACGCTGAAAGAGAAATGAAACAACCCAGTAAAGCACTATAAAGCAGAGCTAAGCCCTCGTACCTTTTGCATCATGATTTAGCCAGTGATCTTCAAGCAAAAAGATTTTTAGTTTGTTAACCCGAAACTAAGGGAGCTACTCCAAGACAGCCTAATAATAGGGCACACCCGTCTCTGTTGCAAAAGAGTGGGGCGAGCTTTGAGTAGAGGTGACAAACCTACCGAACTTAGTTATAGCTGGTTCCCCAAGAAATGAATAGAAGTTCAGCCTCCCGGGTTCTCCCTTCACCTCAGTGTACACACACCCCTGATGTCTTAAGAAACCGTGAGAGTTATTCAAAGGGGGTACAGCCCCTTTGAAACAAGACACAACTTTTCCAGGTGGGTAAAGATCACAATAACATAAGGTAAGTAACTCTCGTGGGCCCGAAAGCAGCCACCCCCTGAAGAAAGCGTCTAAGCTCAGAACAATCTTACCCCTCCCCCAATCCTGATCATTTAATCTTATCCCCCTAAACTTATTGGGCCATCCCATGCACCCATGGGAGTGACCATGCTAATATGAGTAATAAGAAAGCACAGGCTTTCTCCCCGCACGCATGTAAATCGGAATGGACCCCCCACCGAATATTAACGGCCCCAAACACAGAGGGCAATGGGTAATAAACGAAACAACAAGAAAATCCCCCAACAGATAACCGTTAACCCAACACAGGTGTGCCCCTAGGGAAAAACTAAAAGGGGGAGAAGGAACTCGGCAAACACATAAAGCCTCGCCTGTTTACCAAAAACATCGCCTCTTGCAAATAATGAATAAGAGGTCCCGCCTGCCCTGTGACTATAAGTTTAACGGCCGCGGTATTTTGACCGCGCGAAGGTAGCGCAATCACTTGTCTCTTAAATGGAGACCTGTATGAATGGCACAACGAGGGCTTAGCTGTCTCCTCCCCCAAGTTAATGAAATTGATCTCCCCGTGCAGAAGCGGGGATAAACACATAAGACGAGAAGACCCTATGAAGCTTTAGACGTAAGGTAGCCCAAAATACAATGTCCTCCTAACAAGGAGACAAACCAAAAGGCCCCCTACCCCGATGTCTTTGGTTGGGGCGACCGCGGGGAAAGAAAAAACCCCCACGTGGAACGGGAGTACAACTCCTTAAACTAAGAGCCCCAGCTCTAAGAGACAAAATTTTTGACCTACAGATCCGGCAATGCCGATCAACGGACCGAGTTACTCTAGGGATAACAGCGCAATCCCCTTTTAGAGACCATATCAACAAGGGGGTTTACGACCTCGATGTTGGATCAGGACATCCTACTGGTGCAGCAGCTATTAAGGGTTCGTTTGTTCAACGATTAAAGTCCTACGTGATCTGAGTTCAGACCGGAGCAATCCAGGTCAGTTTCTATCTATGACATATTCTTCTCTAGTACGAAAGGACCGAAAAGAAGGGGTCACTATATTTTATACACCCTGCCCCTACCTAATGAAAACAACTAAAATAGACAAGGGGGTATGCCTTCCCTGCCAGAGAAAATGGCACGTTGGGGTGGCAGAGCCCGGCAAATGCAAAAGACCTAAGCCCTTTCCACAGAGGTTCAAGTCCTCTCCTTAACTATGCTATCAACGCTTATAACACAAATTGTTAACCCGTTAGCCTTTATTGTCCCCGTCTTATTAGCTGTGGCGTTCCTCACATTACTTGAACGAAAAGTACTTGGCTACATACAACTGCGCAAAGGGCCTAATATTGTTGGACCCTACGGCCTACTCCAACCAATTGCAGACGGCCTCAAGTTATTCACCAAAGAGCCCGTTCGACCCTCTACTTCTTCCCCCCTCTTATTTTTATTTGCCCCAATTTTAGCGCTTACTTTAGCCCTCACACTCTGAGCCCCCCTGCCCCTGCCCCACCCCCTTGTAGACCTAAACCTGGGGATTCTATTTGTACTAGCCCTTTCCAGCCTAGCAGTTTATTCTATCCTAGGCTCAGGGTGGGCATCTAACTCAAAATACGCCCTTGTTGGCGCGCTACGCGCCGTCGCCCAAACCATCTCCTACGAAGTAAGCCTTGGCCTCATCCTACTCAGTGTCATCATCTTTGCCGGAGGTTTTACACTACATACCTTTAACGTCGCACAAGAAAGTGTTTGGCTAGTAATACCTGCTTGACCATTAGCCGCAATATGGTATATCTCTACCCTCGCAGAGACAAACCGAGCCCCCTTCGACCTCACAGAAGGGGAGTCTGAGCTAGTCTCAGGCTTCAACGTAGAATACGCAGGGGGCCCCTTCGCCCTATTTTTTTTAGCCGAGTATTCCAATATTTTGCTAATAAACACGCTCTCTACGATCCTATTTTTGGGGGCCTCACATATCCCTTCTTTACCTATGCTAACCACCACAAACCTTATAATGAAAGCCGCCCTTCTATCAGTTATATTCCTTTGAGTGCGAGCATCTTACCCCCGCTTCCGGTACGACCAGCTTATACACCTGATCTGAAAAAACTTCCTGCCCCTAACCCTTGCACTAGTTATTTGACATCTTGCCCTCCCCATCGCGTTTATAGGCCTCCCTCCTCAATTCTAACCCTGGAGTTGTGCCTGAAACAAAGGGCCACTTTGATAGAGTGGATTATGAGGGATAAAACCCCTCCACCTCCTTAGAAAGTGGGGATTTGAACCCAACCTGAAGAGATCAAAACTCTTTGTGCTTCCATCTACACTACAATCTAGTAAGATCAGCTAAGTAAGCTTTTGGGCCCATACCCCAAACATGTAGGTTAAACCCCTTCTTTTACTAATGAGCCCATATGTCTTAGCCCTCCTATTATTTAGCCTCGGCCTAGGAACCACAATAACCTTCGCAAGCTCCCACTGATTACTAGCGTGAATCGGACTAGAAATTAATACCCTTGCAGTTATCCCCCTAATAGCCCAAAATCATCACCCCCGAGCAGTGGAAGCAACCACCAAGTATTTCCTAATCCAAGCTACCGCCGCCGCGGTGCTACTTTTTGCAGGTACAACAAATGCCTGACTCACCGGACAGTGGGAAATTCAACAGGATACCCACCCCCTCCCTGTTGCTATTATTACCCTCGCCCTAGCCCTCAAATTAGGACTCGCCCCCCTTCATTCTTGAGTGCCAGAGGTGTTCCAAGGCTTAGACCTAACCACAGGACTAATTTTGGCCACCTGACAAAAACTAGCCCCTCTCGCTCTACTCCTCCAAATCCAACCCCCAAGCTCCTACCTTCTCATTTTGCTAGGTCTCACATCTACCCTAATCGGAGGCTGAGGGGGCCTAAACCAAACTCAACTCCGTAAAATCCTCGCCTACTCCTCCACCGCTCAACTAGGCTGAATGGTCCTAGTATTACAATTCTCTCCCTCTTTAACCACCCTCGCTGTGTTAGTATACATCACCACTACAGCCGCAACATTCCTAACGTTAAAACTAGCTAAAGCCACAAACATTAATATACTAGCCATCTCCTGAGCGAAAGCCCCCGCCCTCATTGCTCTCACCCCCCTTGTGCTTCTATCTCTTGCAGGTCTCCCCCCAATAACAGGTTTTATGCCCAAATGGTTTATTCTTCAAGAGCTCTCTAAACAAGGACTCGCCCCCACCGCCACCCTAGCGGCACTTACCGCCCTCCTAAGTCTTTACTACTACCTACGAATTACATACACCATGACCCTCACTATATTCCCTAATAACCTTACAGGCACACCCCCTTGACGCTTACGAACCCGTAAAATCACTCTGCCCCTAGCTTGTCTAGCTATCGCCACTATCTCTCTACTACCCCTAACCCCCGCTGCAGTAGCTCTAGTAGCCCTCTAAGAAACTTAGGTTAGCAAAAGACCAAAGGCCTTCAAAGCCCTAAGCGGGGGTGAAAATCCCCCAGTTCCTGATAAGACTTGCGGGGCACTATCCCACAGCTCCTGTATGCAAAACAGATACTTTAATTAAGCTAAAGCCTTTCTAGACGGGTAGGCTTCGATCCTACAAACTTTTAGTTAACAGCTAAACACCCGAACCAGCGAGCATCCGTCTACCTTTCCCCCGCCTGTGGGGCGGGAAGGCGGGGGAAAGCCCCGGTAGACGGTTAGTCTGCTTCTTCAGATTTGCAGTCTGACATGATAAACACTTCAAGGCCTGAAAAGAAGAGGGCTCAAACCTCTGTTCATGGGGTTACAATCCAGCGCTTAACTCAGCCATCTTATCT